>NW_007727361.1:129632-135863 GCF_000696425.1 Galeopterus variegatus
TGCTTTTGGGGTCATATTCATGAAGTCTGTGCCCAGCCCTATTTGCTGAAGGGTTTCTCCTATGTTTTCTTTAATAAGTTTTATTGTTTCGGGGTGAATATTTAAATCCTTGATCCATTTTGAGTTGATTTTAGTATATGGTGAGAGGTATGGGTCTAGTTTCAATCTCCTGCATATGGATATCCAGTTATCCCAGCACCCTTTGCTGAAGAGGGAGTCCCGACCCCAGTGAATAGGCTTGGTGCCTTTGTCGAAGATCAAATGGCAGTAAGTGCGTACAGATTGGAAAAGATGAAGTCAAACTGTCCCTGTTTGCAGATGACATGATCCTATATATTGAACAGCCCAAATCATCTACAAAAAAACTCTTAGAGGTGATAAATGAGTTCAGCACATTAGCGGGAAATGTACTTTTCTGATACTCTCAAAATCAATGGCTCTTTAACATCTACTATTTTATAAAGAAGCACCTGGATAGCCACTGTTTCAAACTGTTTTTTTCTTTTATTCCTGTTACCCCCCATTCATGTGCACTTGTATAAGAATCAGATATTTTCAATTCTCACTGATGTTTATGTTAGTTATTATACTTTATTAAATACAGCCTGGACTTCATTATCCTCCTCCTCCTTTTGTAAAAAGTCATAAGGTAGTCATAGCATCATTGAATATTTTTGCTTTTATTATATTTATTAAATACACCTATCATCTTAATGAATTTTATGACTCTGTTGCTGATAGACAGCCTTGTACCAAATACATCATAAACCTCACGAGTACCACCTCATCTCTCATGCCACACCTTGTGGGGTTAGTGAGCATATATTCAGAAATGGGGGGTGGGGGGTAGAAAAAAAAAGAAGTGAAGGGGTTTATTGAATTCTCACCTTTCCTTGGTGTCCTATTCGTGGGGCCAGGCTGTAAAAAACAGAGCTGAGATAGTTCCCTGCTGCATCTTTCAGACCCATAAATAAAGCATTTTGTTACTGATCTGTTGCCTGTACCACCTGGAGCAATAGTTTTGATTTATGAGTCCTTTAAAACAGTTCTCAGCTACCCAGGTTCAATCCCTTTTTTTTTTTTTTAAACTTCTGATATGTGAATTTAGCAGAGGAGTGTCTTTTAATTGGTTTATCTTTAAAATGAAAAGACAATCTGGGCAATGGGCATTAGAGACACCAATGGTTCATGCCTGGACTGGTGACCATGTTGTTTAAGTATGATAACTCCTTCCACACCTGCTTCTGGGATCACTCATGGTTACTTGTTACAGTGTGTTTGGTGTTAGTGTGTGGTCACAAAATAATTCCCTACACCACACAGACACCATCTTGTTTAATTCTTACATTATTTTGATCTCTGGGAAGGATGAAGCTCAGAAAGTTGGGAGAAGGTGATGCAGGCTCAGAGGTGTGGCGCTGGTTCTCTTGGCCCTCAGTGTCCTGCTGTCATGGAGCTTCCTGCCACGTCACTCAGCTCTTATGTGGCTGACAGGGAGAATCTGCTCTGAGTCCCCACGGAAGTAATACCCTAACAAACCAGGTTTTCTATTTCTTTTTTTTTTTTTTTCCCCTTTTTGTCTTTTTTCGTGACCGGCAACGGATCGCAACCCTCAGTGTCGCGCCCGTACTGGACCGGGACCGGCAACGGGATCGCAACCCTCGGTGTTGCGCCCGCACCTCACTCAGCCATAAAGAAAACTGGTTTGTGGCTCAGATGGCTATAACAGCATCAGGGCCCATCACTTACTAGTTGTTTGACCTCAGGAAAAATATTCAACCTTTCAATCTCTTATTTTTCTGACCTATGAAGTGGAACATAAAGTCCTACCTCACTGAATGATGGTGAAAATAACGTGAAATAATATAAATAAAATTCTCACAGTGCATGGCTCATGGTAAGTACCCCCAAATGACAGCCTCTATCACTTTTAGATGTTTTTAATATTTAATTCAAATAGTACAACATATTTTTTATCCTCATTTTACCAAGCAAGAGCTCACTGCCTGATGCTCACAGAAGCTAATACCATGGCACTTGTTTTTGAGAAAAGAAAGAAACTTTATTTCACAAGGTCAAATGGCATGGAGGTCGGGGCCAGATACCTCAGATCTGTCTCCACCATCCAGGGGCTGTACAGGCTTTATGGGGTATTCAGTATCCCTGATTGGCTAACTCTGAGGGAAGCCATATGACACAGTGAGACTGGATTAGACAGTTCCAAGTCAGGCCCGTATGTGAACCAGGCAAGACGGGCTGGCTCTGAATCAGGACAAATAACTAAGCAAAGGGTAGTTGCCTGGGACAGGCGAAGGCGGGGGGAGGAGAGAGCAGGGATGCTGATAAGTCAATAGCTGATTGGTCAAATCTGAATCCAGTCCTTTGATTGGTCCAAACTGAATTGGTCCCTTAGAGGACTTTTAGGTTCTTGCAGTGCCTGAGGTCATCTGGAGGCAAGGCCCTCTCTCTGTGCATGCTCAGCTTACACTCTGAAAGATAACTTTGAGAGAACTTGAGATAGGGAAATAAAACCAGTTTCAGCTCATTTTACATAGTTTCATTTACAAAACAAGTAATCTAATGTTCCATGTGTTTTCACTTACTTGCAGGAGTTAAGAACTCCCTCAACTCCAAATCACATTATAATGAAGATAAGAAATGTTTATTCCTACTAATGGTGTTTAGCTTTCCTTGTTTTTCTTTTGTAGAGCATCTTGCTGGAGACATGACATGACTCTAATCAAGACTGGATCATTTGGGCATTTATTTTGGTTTCTATTCTAGAACATGAGTAATAAGACAGGCAAAATAATACTCCTAATTAGATTAATTATGCTTAGTCAGTTAATCACAAGGTGCATAAAGCTATCTCTGCACTCCATTAGCCTAGATGCTACTTACCAGAAACTACACATTTCTTATTTGAAATTAAGAAACGTGGGGTCAAAATATACCTACAGTTTTGCCTAGATATATTTGCTCTGATTTGATTTTAATAGAACAAGTTTGGCAAGAATAAGCCCACAGTACTCTGTCAGTTAATTCAACGGTCCCTAACAGTGAATAGGATCAATTTGATATATTTCATTATCCTTGTAAATTAGAAGGAGCTGTTCAGGCCTGCACGGAGATGCTGGTGGCACAGAGCTCACACATTCAGGTCGACCTACTGCACTCCACAGTTCACACTGTGGGAACCACACTCTGCTGGCTGTCTCTGCATTTTTATGCCTGGTTTTCATTTCAATTGGCACATTTTATTACAGAGAGAAATAGCATGGTTTCTCCAAAACCTAATATTTAACCGGTTTGTATTCTAACCTTTTGCATAGTATGGGTGGGAATGCCACCTGTATCACTGAATAGTGTATCAACCTTACAGATAAATGTTTGTAGCTTTCCAGAGGGCAAAAATAAAGCAAAATTATACAAATAAAGCTCTCATGGTGCATGGCATACAGAAAGTGCCCCTCCCCCAAAGAAGCAGTACTACTTGTAGATGTTTAGAATGTTAAAGTGGTAAACTGACAACATATTACTTACTCTTACAAAACATATCATCTAACTTTTTATTGCCTCGCAAAGAGCATCCACATATAATCAACTTCAAAGATGCAAAAAAAGGGGAAAATGCAGGAAACTAAATTAACTATCACCTTTTCCTTAGGCCTGTTTGAGTAAGAAATACTGGCTATTTATTTGTTTTACTTATTTTTTTTGTTTCATCAGCTATAACCGTATTAAAGAATTCAGTTTCTGATGTGCTTCTCTCTGCCCCATTTAAGTCTGGTTCTCCATAAAATGAGATCAACTCAGAAAGGAAATGACTATGAATAGATATAACATTGTCTGCTGAATTTAAAAACAATTTTTTCTATATGATATACTTTGTGAATGAATTCACTATTAGAGTGCTTACAGCGTGTTCATCTGTGCCCTCGGCTATATATTTAATGCCAACACAGCTAACTGCTGCTGAGGTATATGTTAAGCAAAGGGAAATATAAATCTGGATCAGAGGACACATTTTGGCCTCTTGGCCACAGAGTTGTGTAGACTCTGCCAATGCGAACTGAGCAGTGCATATTTTCTTTAAAGCCCAATTTTGAAGTATCATTCATTTCCTTTAAGGTATTACTATGATCTTTTCTAAAAGAAATAATTTATTCCAAGTGTGACTTAATTAAGCTTATTAAATTACTTACATTTTAAACAGAGTTTCACAGATGCCTAAACTGACATTTTTTAAAAGTTCACTAGTTAATTTTGAGTTAAGATATTCAACCAAAAAATTCTGTTGTTGCTCCTCCGATTTGAATTTTATTAGCAATTAATACTCAGAATGACTTGCCAAACCCATTTAATTCTGTGCCCCTGAGCACACTGTTCTATCCACTGTGCCTCACATTTCTCAAATTAAAGTGGTGGAGGTAACAGTACTCCTTAAGTGGTTATTTTGGGTATTAAACTAAGCCAAATAATTAAGTACTTTGCACAGTCAAAATAAGCCCTCAATATGTTATTTGACAAAGGAGAAAAGATATCTTTACCTTAATACCTCTCTTAAAAACTTCTCAGGTTTTTCTCTAGGATAAATCTTACAATGTTGTGCTAATAAGAATGAGAAGTAAAGAAACAAATGAATTTTATAAAAGCGAAGAGGGGTTTCTCTTCCAGCACCTCCGGGGTCTTTGTTACTGCCTAGGCTAATAGGTAGGAGGAAGGGTGGGTGGAATAGAGACAGGGGAGTTCCAGCATGAGCCTGATCACATTCGACGTGAGTTCCTTCTGCAATTTTTCACACATTGAAAATAAAAGCTAAACAACAATGGCAAAAATAGATTACAATCCAGATTCTAGTTATTACAGTGAAAAGAATATTGATATCACTGGGTCTCAACAGGCAAGTTTCCATCAGTAAATCATCCCATTGTTTGCTTTAGTGAGGATTAATCTTGCAATTTTAACTTATTGGTGCCTATTTTTCTTTCTCTGATACTTCCTAGTAGAATTACACCTTCAAGCTCCAGTGGAGGTGGCTGAAATTTCATTATTTTTATATCTCACCAAATTATTTTCCTTGCCAGGCATTTACCACCCACTTTTCTTCCAGAATTTCAATTCAAATATATTTTAAAGAACAAATGTGTTGCCCTTGCTGATGAAGAGAAAATGCTAGCAGGAAAACAGAGGAGAAAAACATGAAAAACTCATTAGAAGAAGAGCATTTGTTTTCGTGATGCCATTGAGGAAGTGATAGATTTGACAGGAAAGCACTGATGGACTATACAAGCATGCAAATCCAATTTGTAGATGGAGTAATGGCCATTTCTCCAAGGATTCTTAACTCTCATCTGCTGAGCAGTGGCACTCCATTTTCTTGCCTCTGTCAGGAAATTTACTTGCAAATATTTCAAATACTTATGTGGGTTTTAAAGCAGTTTACTTAGTTGAAGCTATGAAACATTTTCTCTTTTATTAGGTTTGATTTTGGTCTTTACATTACGGGAATTGATAATGGAGTACCTGGGCGTAGTGCAAGGCACAGACGGAACATTCGGTCCACATTCTTACCCTTCCTACTCCATCTTCCTCTTTCCTTCTGCCCCTCCATTCCTGGCCACCACCACCACATGCCCAAGAACACCTCGGGAAACTCTCGAGATAACTAATCATACGTGGAAAGTTTTGAAATCATTGGTGTGATGTCGCCTAATACTTCGATATATTATAATCTGTATTTGTATTGCAAACCTGACACAAAAGTAATATTTTCATGCAAATCCATTAAATTGCAACATATTCCAGACAACGTCTCCTAACTAGGTAACTAAGGTTAGCTTGAGGTCTTAAGGAGGATGTGTGGGACAGTGTCAGGAAGATGAGCTCTGGATTCAGAGACACCTGGGATGATGTGTGCTTCTCCACTTAGCGACCTTGTTAACTTACACCGTGCAACGTTTAACTGGCAGCTCTGTAAAATGTTGATCGTGACATTTATCACATAGGATTCAATACGGCAGGTGTATAAACCACTTTTCCTTTGAGAAAATGGCAAAATCCTCAGAATTTCTTTTCTAGTTTTATCCGTGGTTTCCAGAGAAGCAAACAACAAAATCATTGCTGATTATATGAACATTAACTCCCGGGCACACTTGCCCCAACAAGAGCCCTAACGAGGGTCTTTACATGATGCTGAGAGAAGGAGATTGTGGGTAATGAGAATTCAGA
>NW_007727361.1:136788-140573 GCF_000696425.1 Galeopterus variegatus
GCCCATCATCAATAAACTTTTATACATTAAGAAGCAGGTGTGTTAGCAGTAAGAGACTTAGCAGAGCCAAGAAAGCCCAAATGCAGGGTCAGCAGAAACCAGTGCCATTTAGAAACAAGCTAATTTACAGAAAAGAACTCTTCAGAGCTAAGGAATTAGAAGCTCTAAAAACCTCAGGATGTGGAGGAAAGGGGTGAAGTAAAACTGGGAGTTTTGTTGTGCATCTCCATAAGAGGCCCTTAGACCCCTTAGAAGAAATTCCTCTTCATTTGTGCTATGGGCAACTACCCGTCTCCCCCAATGGCAGGACATTGATTCTATGTGTAATTTAAACTACAAAGAATATAGACACAATGAAGGGTGGGACTAAGGTATCCTACTAGAAACAGATTCTTTTCACTGTTTCACTTCCCAAGGATGTTGAAAGATTCTTCTTTGGGAAAGTCGAATGGATCAAAGAAAATATCTACAGAAATTGCATTTTGGCAGAAGCCCAGTGGGACATCTGGGTCCTTTCTCAACCTCCTTTCATTAAGCCCACCAGTTGACAAGCTCTTCTCCCAGTACACAGAGATTTTAATTGGCTTTTTGGTAACTAATTGTAAAGGTAGGGCTAGGGCTCACAGACCCCTCGAGCATGTTGTCCAGACTGGGTCACAGACCCTTCACATGCAGGTCTACGAGCTAGGTAACAGGAAAAGGTCCTGGGAGCCATGGATAAAAAATCATTAGGCTTTATTCAGAGCTAGGAGCAGCCACCCTAGTGGCCTCCTGGAGGGTCCCGAGAAGCACCATGTATCAGAGCCATTAGTCCTTTGTACTTCAGTCCATAACCCAGGACACCTGGGTGCACACGCGCAATCACATTAGACAATAGCCAAGGAACATCTGGGCACACATGCATATTTTCATCACATGCTCAGCAAGGTTCTGAACATCTGAGGGGCGCTGACCATTTTCCTGTATTTTCCCAGCAATGTGGATAGCACTTGCAACACATTGGCCTCTTACTTTCTAGAACTCCTCTCCTCCAATAATTTCACCCTCATCCTAGTTCAGTCACAGCTCTAGTGGTCATATCCTAGAACTTGTCATTGCCAACAAATGCTACCCTTTTGCAATTTCAGTTGATACACCTCTAGCTGACTGCCACCTGTTATTTCACTTGACTTCATCTAGTACTTCAACAATTTTTCAGCCCTCCCAGGAGCTCCAATTCCTAGGTCATACCTCATTTCCATTCCTCAAGTTTCTCTTTCCCTTCTTTATTCATCTATTACATGGTCAGCCATTACAATCACCCCTTTGTATGTAACCCCAACTCCCTTGTGCCTATTCTTCCCACCAGTTCTTGCCTGGTAAAATCTCAAGCATGACTATGTCAGACTTTACACCCATGACGTGATTGCCCTGTAGATGTAGCTGGAGTTAAATGCACAGCTTTATTTTTCTCATTTTTAACCAGAACCAAAAACTTCAGCCTGTCATTAAAACTGATCAATAATCACAGCATATTACTCTAGTGACATTCATTCTTTCTTCCACTCTTATAGAAGACGTTTCACAACTTCTCTGCCTCCAGATATTTTAACACGTCCTCCCACATCTCCACTCTCAGCGGCCCATTTTGCTTCCTACTTTCCTTAGAAAATTGAAGCAATCAGGAGAGAATTTCTATAGANCAATTTTTCAGCCCTCCCAGGAGCTCCAATTCCTAGGTCATACCTCATTTCCATTCCTCAAATTTCTCTTTCCCTTCTTTATTCATCTATTACATGGTCAGCCATTACAATCACCCCTTTGTATGTAACCCCAACTCCCTTGTGCCTATTCTTCCCCCCAGTTCTTGCCTGGTAAAATCTCAAGCATGACTATGTCAGACTTTACACCCATGATGTGATTGCCCTGTAGATGTAGCTGGAGTTAAATGCACAGCTTTATTTTTCTCATTTTTAACCAGAACCAAAAACTTCAGCCTGTCATTAAAACTGATCAATAATCACAGCATATTACTCTAGTGACATTCATTCTTTCTTCCACTCTTATAGAAGACGTTTCACAAGTTCTCTGCCTCCAGATATTTTAACACGTCCTCCCACATCTCCACTCTCAGCTGCCCATTTTGCTTCCTACTTTCCTTAGAAAATTGAAGCAATCAGGAGAGAATTTCTATAGATTTTCACCTCCACATCTACCCGTATCCTATGTTAGTAATCCTTTATCTTGTTTTTAATCCATTCCACATCTTTATTAAGCACCTTCTAATAAGCTGGGGCATAGGGGTACAAACATGAGTCAGCCATGGTTCTTGCCTTGGCAGAGGGCACGGTCATAATGTCTGGCCCAGCAGTCTTCTGGGAAGCTGAGATTCAATTAACTTCCCCTCAGGGAAATGATAACTTTGTTACCTCTGCCCCTGTTATTTACTCAAGTTTTAGAACTAGCAAACTCCCTTTTCAGCTTTTATCCACCTGACAGCAGGGAGAAGAATTAAATGGAGCATAATTATTCAAATTAGAAAGTATCAAGTTCAGCTTATAATCATAAAGAAAAAAAGCATGGAAGTGTTAATTATTGCAAGTGATTAAGACTTCTGATTGAGGGATGAGTGCCTGCACTTAGGGGCTGGGTAGTCCCATGATGATGGCATAGTGCCATCTGCTGGATTGCCAATTCTGCCTCAAAATGTGATCCATCCAGAAAACAAGCTTCAAGAGTCTTATAATTGTATTGATAATTCTGCTTCTTAAATCATGTCTGAATTCAAAACACTCAAAGATTTAACCTTGCCCAAATTAGCAAAGAGATTCAGTATGAGAGAAGAAATAGTGTCTTAAAATAAATCATACAAACATATAATTCTGAGAGCTAGAAGAGACTTTAGAGATCATCTGAACCAAACCATTCAACCATTTTATAGGTGCGAGACTGAGGTGCAGACACCATCTGAGACTTTTCAAAGGTAACATTATGAGCATGGGATGGAGATGGGTCAAGGACTCCCAAATCATTACTTTTCTTCTACATCTGTTTGTAATTGCTTAGTTTCCACTCAGCTGGCTGATTATGTTAGACATTATGTTATATATCATGTAGATTATATTTATATTATATAAATATACCATATAACCTAACTTGTAATATATAGTTTAAATACAAATATTTATATTACATAATTAATTTAGATTGTATAATATAAACAAATATGCACGTATTATATGAAGTTATGTTACACAACTTTATAGATGGATGAGAAGTGTTCTAGTCCAACTTCCTTTTTCATTTTACTGATGACAGTGACTTAAGGACACATTCACATTTCCTGACTCAGAGTTCAGTGCTCTTTTTTCTCCTTAAATGTTGTTTTAAAAGGTTATCTCACACAGAGATGGCTGGTTAACAAAAAAATAAAATAAAGCAAACGAAAGGAGGAGCAGCTAACTTAATTGTATACCTTGAATTTCTGACAGCCTGTAATATCATTATTTTCAGTTTTTAAGTACAAATAACTGTAGTTCTAAAGTGCTATGTTCTGTAACAAAAGCCAGAATATTATAAATTTAGTTCTCCATTAGTTTGTGAAAAAATTGCTTTTTGCTGTTGCCAAAACCGTGTTATAGTAACGTTCAATGACAAACAGATGATTCTGTATTGTGTTGTTTAAGGACCAAGTTGATGAGAAGGGTAGTCTAGGAAATTTGGAAATATGCAGTCAATATTTATTTCTCTTAGTAGGTCTTACTTGTAAATGGGTTGGTGGAAATACATTCAGATGACATTTGAAA
>NW_007727361.1:141927-143748 GCF_000696425.1 Galeopterus variegatus
TTTACAATTATTAGTGACTTATGATAGTTGCTCTTTCTAGAAGAATCTGGATGTAGGTTGTTGGCAAAATACAGGAAAATGGTCAGCGCCCCTCAGATGTTCAGAAACTTGCGGAGCATTTCATGTAAATATGCACGTGCGCCCAGATGTTCCTTGGTTATTGTCTAATGTGATAGCATGTGTGCACCCAGGTGTCCTGGGTTATGGACTTAAGTATAAAGGACTAACGGCTCTGATACATGGTGCTTCTCGGGACACTCCGGGAGGGCCCTAGGGTGGCTGCTCCTAGCTCTGAAGAAAGCCTAATGATGTTTTACCCATGGCTCCCAGGACCTTTTCCTGTTATCTAGCTCATAGACCTGTGTGTGAAGGGTCTGTGACCCAGCCTGTGAGGCCTAGCCCTGTTGGCAGTCGTGTAGCTTTACAATTGGCTATGTCAGCAGGATTCTGATATTTGCTCTAGCTTTCATAGGTAATCATACTGATCGATAACTTTTCTTTTACAATTATGGCGGTTTGTATCTCTCGTAACGTTCTTTCAGAGTCAATGTGCTGCGGTACATCTCTCATTGTATTCACTAACTAGAGGCTCCTTGAATACTATGTTGTGCCAGTTTTGCAAAATTGAAACTACGTGTGTCCCCGACCAGCCTTTTGGTTAAAGTTTCATATCAACATTTAAATGATTCTTTAAATCTGCTCTTCATAATGTCACTTGTCAGTTCCTCCACTGGGCACATTGCACTCATAAAATAAAAACCAATTTAAAAAGGGAGGTGGCATCAAAATCAAAGAGTAAGGTAAACAATCATGCTAAAATACACACAAGACCATTTTTTGAACAATGAAATTTCTGACATAATAACTTCCTATGTGGTCTTCTATATTTTGTTTTCTTGCTAAGTTCTAGTAGAATGACCCTCAACTGGTAATAGAGATTAGTATTTAAACCTAATACCTAAATCCAAAGTAACAAGAAGATGATGAAAGTAAAAGTGGCTGTAAAAATCTGAGTCAGTTGATGTCACTAAAGAGAACAATGAAAGGTTTGTTGGTGGAAACATATTTTCGTGAAGCAGGATGTTTAAAATGACCTATGACAGTATTTTTAATATTTAGCTGATCAGCTAAAAGGTGATTCTCTTGATTAAACACAGAGGATTTATTCAACAGAAGAGGCAGTGAGGTATAGAGGTTAAAAGCTCAGATTCTGGAAGAAACTTTCTAAATTGGGGTCTGGGCTCTTATAATTCCTAACTGTGTAACCTGAATCAAATTATTCTGTATCTCAGTTTCTTCATCAGTAAAATCTCAGTCATAGCATTATAGCATTCTTATGAAGACTAAATGAGTTAGTATGTAGAAATCACTTACACCAAAGGCTAGCATATAATCACTATAGGACAACGAGCTAAGCTAATAATTATCAGTAGAATACACAAAAATGCCCAATAGAATTACTTAATTTTATTCACCCTCAAAATTTTGCAGCAATATGGGCTTTAGTAACAGTGAATATTTTATGAATTAATATTATTTTTAAAATATAAATAACACACAAAACCCTCACACAAGTAAACCTCGGCAATATTAAAATTCAAAAACTTGTAATTTTATTCCTGCCTATATGTGTGACTTTCAGTAAGTTATTTAACCCACCTCAGTAAAATAGGACAAAAATAGAGAACAAAAACACTGATCCTTATATGAGGGGTGCTGTAAGGATAAAATGGAGTAATAAGTACAAGATGTCAGAAAATATCATTATAGGGCCGGCCTGTGGCTCACTCGGGAGAGTGCGGTGCTGATAACACCAAGGCC
>NW_007727361.1:144771-145594 GCF_000696425.1 Galeopterus variegatus
TTTTTTTAAAAAAAAAAAAAAAGAAAATATCATTATAGAAAATGCAAATATTATAATTACCACCATACAAATGTTGCCTTGGTGGGATAATATTGAAATCCCTCAGTCAAACATTGAGACCACTCTTTAAAGAGATTAATTCTAATGCTACTTAAAAGTCATGTGTCTTCCAGTTGAAGACAGTGAATGGAGTCTGTCCTTGCTGTATTCCCCAACAAATTTTATTGAAATGACAACTAAATATTTATAAGGAAATATACTTATAGTAATTCTTAGAATGACACAAAGCTCATTAGTAACTCAGGGTTTTTGAAAATTTCTGGAAGATAGAGAGCAGATGGGATCACAGTGACAATCTAAATCTGGGATAGCAACATGAAACAAACACAGAGCATAGCTAGATTGAATGTGAAAGCCTTCTTCTCTCTGCTCAGCTATAAAGAGGCTCCAAACTCTGGATAAGAAGGCATGCAGGGTTGTAATGAAATGCAGATATAATCATAATAATCGATCAAAGGAGTAACAATAGAAATACTGCCAAGGTTCCTGTCCTCTACACCCCATGCACATAGCTGAGTCATTTTTGCCCAAGTTAAATTGGAAAAATCATCACAAAAGCAAGTTTCTCAAACATTGGTTTATTAACCAATTGTATCAAAGTCACATAACAAAATTATTAAAAATTCAGATACCTGATTTGATTCTTGATTTACTGAATTGAAATTCCGGGGGCAGGGCATTGAACTCTGTATTTTAAACAAGCTTCTCAAGTGATTTTTCTTTTGCTCACTACATTTTGAGGACTGTCATGCTAAAAAAAAAA
>NW_007727361.1:145894-149992 GCF_000696425.1 Galeopterus variegatus
CCAGTGATCTTGCTGAGAAGAGAAAATGGAAATGGAAGACAGGGGAGGCCAAAGGAACTAGTGTTCACAGGGAATATGGTAAGACAGGTGAGAGAGAGAGAAAAGGGAGAGGGTGAAATCTGCCCCATGTTTTTCTTCATTCTTTAGCTGAGTACTGATCAGCAAATGTGTTCAAGGAAATTACCTGAAGCCAGAGAAAGAACCATTTAAAAAGGACAAGAGAAATGATTCCTGGGGCTTACAGAGACCCAGGAAGACTTTTGTTTTCCTAGCTAGTAGGAGGAAAACCTACTCAGAAAGTTGTTGCCTCAGTAGTGGAGAAAAATTAGCCCTAGACTAAAGGCTGCTCTGGTCTAACCTAACAAAATTTATACGTAAGCCTCAAAGGAATCAAGCAAATGCCAAGTAACTTAAGTGCATTTGAGAACAAAGTTAAAATTTTTAGAGTAATAAAAAAGATTAATTGCCTGGCAAATTAAAAATCAAAATGCCTTGCATTTGGTCAAAATTTACCAAGCATTTAAACACACAGGAAAGTTGCCAAGATAATTCAATGAGGGAAGGAATTTTTTTTTTATCAATAAATGGTGCTGGAACATTTTTATAGTCATACGCACGTGTTATAAAAATAAACATAAACTTACCTCACATAACCCCAAATGTATCATTGTTCTAAAAACTATAAGATTTTTAGAAGAAAATAGGTAATAACCTTGAGTTTGACCTTTAAAGTTTCTTAAACATGATGCTAACCGTTTAAAAAGTGAATACTGTATATTGGACTTTATCAAAATTAAACAAATGCATTTGCTCTTCATAGGATCAAAGCAATTAATGGGAGAATATATTTGTAAAATATTTAGCCAATAAAAAATTATATGTAGATTATATAAAGAACTATTATAATCCAACGATAATAAGACAAACAACCCAATTAAAATGGGCAAGACATCTGAAGGGTGTTTCACTAAGCAAGTAATATATATATATATTACTTGCTTAGTATATATGTGTGTGTATATATATATATATAATGAGTATATATAATAAGTAGCTGAAAAAATACTCAACATAATTAGTCACTAGAGAAATGCAAATTCAAGCCACAATAATACACCACCACACTCCCAGTAAATGACTAAAAGTACAAGTTTTACCCATACCAAGTTATGGCAAAAATGTGGAGCAATGGCTCTCGTACAGCGCTGGTGGCAAGGTAAAATGATAAACCAGTTTAGAATATGGTTTGGTGGTGCTATAGGTTTAATGTTTGTCCCCTCCAAAGCTCATGTTGGAACTTTATCCCCCCAATATGGTATTTGAAACGTGGGACCTTCAGGAGGTGATTGAGTCATGAGGACTATAAACCCATTCATGGATGATGGGTTAATGGTTTGATGGGTTGTCAGGGAGTAGATCGGAGCAAGTGAACAGTAGAGGCAGTCTTTCTAGTCCTTGCCATGTGATATTCTGCATCTCCATGGGACTCTGTAGGGAGTTTCCACCAGGAAAAAGGCCATCACTTTAACTTCCCAGCCTCCAAAACTATAAGAAATAAATTTCATTTTCTTATAAATTACCCAGTTTCAGGTATTCTGTTATAAGCAACAGAAAATAGACTTATATAGGCAGTTCCTCAAAAAGTTAAATATTTACCTAGTATATGAGCCAGTCATTTCATTCCTACATATTTGCTTAAGGGAAAAGAAAGCTTACATCCATACGAAAACTTATATTTGAATGTCCATAATAGCTTTATTTTGAATAACCAAGAACCGTAAACAACCAAAATGTCTATCAGTGAGCGAATAGACGAGCAAATAAAATAGAGCTGGCAAGAATATGTTTAATGCTTGGGTAATGTATTGGGTTTTCCCTTGTCCTCCACTGATACTTCATTTTAACAGTGAAAGGGCAAGTTCAATAGCCATAGCCTGATATTAGCATGGTAAACAGGGGCTTAGACTTCCTATACCAACAGAGGTGCCAGCAAAGAATGAGGGATATATAGAATGAATGATTCTCACTTATGACCTTAAGTTCAACTGCAGCAGTGGACACTGTACTTATTCCACTAACATTTCTCTTGTAAGTTCTCCAGGATACAAGACTAATTGGCATCCTGAAGCATCTGTTCTCCAATGTAAGGAAATTAGTATAAAAGAAAGTATAGTTAGTTTAGAGACACAGATGGTTGACCTACTGGACCGACCATTGCAATGATTGTGATATCATAACCAGATGTCCTCTTCAGCACTGACACATCCATCCCCAAAATGATGATAATATCTGGGGCTGGTGGCACACCACTGAGTGATCACTGGAGATTTCCCAGGGGAACTGCCTTGCCCAAGATAACATGTCCTTCTATGGGCAGTTGGTGGTTAATGACTGAGTATTTCAGACATACAAGGTCCTCTCTTCTTGCCTTGATTTAGAACAACTCTGAAGGGCCATAGCTCTCAAGTTCCCTGTAAGAATCAGCTGATGTCCCATCTGCCGTAGTATTGTGTTAGTTCTTGTCTCTCTTCAGTGCAGCCATGGTCACTTCCTTCCAGCTCTATATCCAAGAACATTCCCCAAGACCATTTGCATGTAACTTCCCATCTCAGTCTTTTTCCATGAAACCCAATTGAAGGCCTGCTTATGTCCTTGAAAGCTAAGCTGTCCCCTTTCCACATACACAGAACTCACCATCAGCCTTCCAGTTTAGGAAGGAGAGCTACTGGGGAAACAGGAAACAGGCTTATGCAAAGAGTCTTCAAAAAGTTCATGAAGGGCCGGCCTGGTGGCGCACTGGAGAGTGCGCCGCTTGGGAGTGTGGCGGCGCTCCTGCCGAGGGTTCGGATCCCATGTGGAGACCGGTTCCCGCTCACTGGCTGAGCGTGGTGCGGGCGCAACACCGAGGGTTGCGATCCCGTTACTGGTCAGTAAAAAAGACAAAAAGGAAAAAAAAAAAGTTCATGAAAAGATTTATATTATCTTTAATTTTATTTTTCCATGAACTTTTTGACATATCCTCATATACCGGAAACAAAACTAGCCCATGCTACCAATATTCAGCAATCAATATTCATTTGTAGGGCCAGCCCGGTGGCGCACTGGAGAGTGCGCCGCTTGGGAGTGTGGTGGCGCTCCCGCCGAGGGTTTGGATCCCATGTGGAGACCGGTTTCCGCTCACTGGTTGAGCGCGGTGCAGGCGCAACACTGAGGGTTGCGATCCCGTTGCCAGTAAAAAAGACAAAAAAGGAAAAGAAAAATATTCATTTGTAATCATGATTGATAATCAAAGACTAACACTGTTTGGAGAAACAGAGTTCAGAACTCATTATAGGCATTGACATTGGAAAGAAACATTTTTTAAAAGGTGGCATTATTAATATAGGCTTAATTACATTTATAAAACCTTGGATAAGAGTATAAACTGAAGAACTTTTTCTGTGATAACAGACTGAGCCTAAGGATTGGTGGAACAGAAAAAGTAGGGCAAAGGGAACTATGATAATTGTTTTCTATGATGGTTTTATATTACGCAATTTTTCTGTTGGGGGATAGTCTCTCTTCCTGCTGCTGGTGTCACCTACTTTATTCCTCCCTTCTACTCTCCAATTCAGAAGGGATTCTAGTCTTTGACACAGTATTTCACAATATTGCTTATGTTGCATATGGTCGTGTCCCTGTGGATTGAGAGATCAGTGCAGAAGGATAGAGATAGTTCTTTATTTCTTTTTTCTTAATTTTATTTTATTAGTTATGCATATTCATGGAGAACAAAGCTGACCTTCACCACCTGCACCCAGGATGTGATGGTTGGATCATTATCCCTTCTAGTTAGCAGGTCAGCTAAGGTGGCCTGACTTTTTGGTAGAGTGGCTGGTGCATCGTCTCTCTTTCTCTCTCCCTTGACTTCTGTAACTCCTTTGGCCAACAGAGACTGTTAATAATATCCCCAAAATTATATGTGAATTTTAGGAAAATGAAAACCACACTAAAGCCTTTGGTTCAATGTGTATACCAAAATTGGAGTTGCAGACGTTATCCTAGCAAATTATATATTCGTGTTTTGATTTCTATGTATGTTACTCAGATATAAATCCC
>NW_007727361.1:150563-151398 GCF_000696425.1 Galeopterus variegatus
CCCAATCCTTTATTTCTAATACTTTACACAAATTGTTAAATATGAAAATGTTCCTTTAGAATTGTATCAAAAAGCTTTGGCTTGTATAAACCAAATATTGCTGTTTTTTTCTTTTATGTTTCTGTGATATATAAACGTATGCTTGGTTGGTAATTATGCTATTCTTTGAGGCCGGAACGTTTATTTGCATCTTTGCAGGGGGTAAGAGCAACTCTGCCATATGCATGAATTTAGTTTCAATAGGAGAGGAGAAGAATGTCTCTTGGTAGATTAAAATTATACTCGGTCTTTGAGAAAATCTGTAAGGGTAATTATGAAAATGCAGTCTAATTATGCAAGCCACTGGATGCATTTTCAAAATAGCAGGGAATTTATTATTTATTTTACTAAATATTGTGATGAACTTATAAGACAAATATATACAAAGAGAGTGTTTATTAACAATAGTAGATCAGCAAAAGACAGAAGCAAAAAGCAGTGTTAAAGGCTATTCTGAAGCTAGAGTGCCTGTGTTCAAGTCCCAGATTGTTCACATACTGGATGATTAACCTGGACACAGTACATCTTTTGACACAGAATAAATGAAAAGTCAGAATAATAATTTTGGAACAAGACTGAGCAGAAAATGGTGACACATATTTCACTGTTTTTTTAGAAAAGAAAACAAAACTGTGGACTGATCATAGAAAGACTCCTTCAAAAATCAAACTACTTATTTTTTTATAATTCTAATTATTTTTATAAATACAATCATTGTATGTTAATTATAAAACATATATAAAAACAATAAGGCAACATTTAAAATTTATTCATAATACCAATGCAGAAATGATTA
>NW_007727361.1:151775-156171 GCF_000696425.1 Galeopterus variegatus
TCTCTCTCTCTCTCTCTCTCTCTCTCTCTCTCTCTCTCTGTTAAACCCAGTTACCTAGTTACATATATGGAAGGAATACCACTTGGTTTTGATAAAATATCTTTTTTATATACTGTTAAATTTTATTTAGGAGTTATGTCTCTGTTGTCATTGATTTATGTGTCAATAATTTATGCATCTATGATTTGTGCAATGATTGTGCATCTTAGATTGGCATAAAATTCACTCTATGGTGCTTTTAGCACCTTTAGGCTGAAGGAAACTCTAGGCACAAGGAAACTTTTTGGTGTGATGGAGATGTACTACATATTGTAGAGATATTTACATGGTACATCAATTTGTCAAAAATCATTGACCTGTACATTTAAAGTGCATTTTACTATATGTTAAATAATTCTTCAATTAAATTGATTTTAAAAATATCCATGTAAAAATGGTACATTGAATTAGTAGACAAAGATACATGGAACAGCACAGAAAATTCAGAAATTTTTAGGTGATTGTCTAGTTTGGGTATCAATTTAAAACTGAAAAAATAAGTTGGAGAATGTACAATTTGATCACTTCTCTGGTATAGTTTTTATAGGATTAAGTGAAATGTTCGTGGATATTTTGGCAAAATATTCTGAGCCTAGTGTTTTTTGTATGTGTGTGTTTGAATATTTGATTAATGTTATAGAAATATTTAGGTTTACTGTTTAAGTTGAGTAAGATTTTCTAAATTATATTTTACTTGGAATTTATCTACATAAGTTTATAATATTTTTATAATATTTTTAACATAGTTTTTTTCAAAATATTTTATCCTGTTAGTCTCTCTTGTATCTGTATTATATTCTGGTGATGTGGAAGCTTTGTCTGTGATTGGGTGAATAACAGATTTGTGCAAGTTGGTTTGATTATTAAATCCATTTTTTGATACTAAGTTAAAACTTTCAAAACAGCTTTTATTAATAATAAATGAGATGCTCAATTCCTAGTCGGCTCAATTTCATTATACGAATGTGTTCTGAACTTTGGGGTATAAGAAAAGATATTTATTGACCCCTTCTAACATTGCCCCAAAATAGTTCTTTCAAGATCTTTCCTTGTGAAAGAAAGTGGGGAAGATAGAGTGATAGTGGCCTGGATTTTTAATTATTATTATTTTAAATAGGCAAGACCTACACATTTGAAATTCCAATCAAAAGGATTCAGATATTGAAATGGAGATATTGAAAGAACAATGAGGAAATTGATATCCTGATTACTGAAATTATTTACTTTACTAGTAGCAGAATTACTTCTTTTGAATAAGAAAAAAAGAAAAAATTATTGGGATACAAAAAGTATTTTGTATAGAAAATTAAGCAAGTTTCAGTGTAATGGTTCTGCATGATTTCCTCTATTCAGAAGAAAGCAATGTTATTTCAGAGTAATAAGTATGTGTTGAGATCGTTGGATTAAGGCTAAATATTTAAAATTAGTTCACTGTCTAAGAAAGTTGTCTAAGGAGGAGAAAAAGGTTGACTGAGTAATGTGTAGTCCGTTCTCTGTTGCTTATAATGGAATATCTGAAATCGGGTAATTTATAAGAAAATGAAATTTATTTCTTACCATTCAGAGGCTGGGAAGTCCACAATCCAGGGGGTGCATCTGGTGAGGGCCTGATTCTTGGTGGAACTCTCTGCAGGGTCCCATGATGACGAGTGTCATATGTCAAGAATGGGCTGAGAAAGAGAGAGCTAAGCTATTCACCTGCTCTCCTTTTAGAGCTGTTAGGACCACGCCCAACACTCCATGGAATGGATCAATCCATTTGCAAGGCAGAATCCTCACAATCTAATCACCTCTTAAAAGCCTCACCTTTCAAATACCATAATTGGATTTCCCAGCCTCTTAACACTGTTACAATGGGGGTCATGAACTTTTGGGGGACACATTTAACCCATCGTGGGTAATATTGATGCCCAGTTGAGATTGGACACTTCGGGTCTTTTCTTCTATGGTAAGTTTAAAATGCTCTTTCCGGGCCGGCCTGGTGGCGCACTCGGTAGAGTGTGGCGCTTGGGAGCGTGGTTCTATGGTAAGTTTAAAATGCTCTTTCCGGGCCGGCCTGGTGGCGCACTCGGTAGAGTGTGGTGCTTGGGAGCGTGGTGGCACTCCCACCGAGGGTTCGGATCCTATATAGAGACCGGTCTGCTCACTGGTTGAGCGCGGTGAGGGTGGTTGAGCGCAGTGCGGGCGCGACACCAAGGGTTGCGATCCCGTTGCCGGTCATGAAAAAAGACAAAAAGGGAAAAAAAAAAAAAAACATCGGATAAAATGCTCTTTCCTCCCTTTGCTTCACACCCATAGTTATTAAGATAATGTGGGCTATTAAAGAATGATAATATCATCTTATCACTATTTAGTCATCATGTATTACTTAATTATTAAGTGTATGCTACATGCTTTTTATAGCTCTAAGCATATTGCGTGTATAAAATAGCCAATCCTTGCAAACTATGAGATAGTTGTGAGCTCATCATTAATATTGTTTTTGTATAGTGGATATTTCCTCTAAGATTTATATTAAAAATATTCAAATTAAGTTTTATTATCATTTTAAATATAATTATTAGAATTTAGATTACCTTTACTGATCTCACTGATCACCTTTATTTTTTAATTTCACATTTTCATTGTTGTTTAGACCACTATTAATTTTTTAAATCAATTTCTGTTTTCTCTGGAATACTTAATTGACTAGTTTCTACTTATTGGAATACCTGGGGATCTTTTGCATTATCCAATATATCTAAGAATGACCTTGCACAGGAATAATAGTGCAAGTTAAAATTGTTTTGCATTGACATATTATTTGCTTGAAATATGTTCTAGCATTTATTACAGTAGCTAAGTCACCTGGTGGCCAAAACAATTTTTTATTTTCTTTTGTCTATAAGTTGTTTGTTATTACCTGGATAGTTTTAGAAATTTTTCTTAATTTCATAAATTCAAAAACAAAACAAAATAAATGATACTTGTTGGCATGAATATATTGTCATAACTTCACTTGATGCTCAGTGAGACCTTCTCCCTTGAAGTTTTAAATATTTCTTCAGGCTTTCAAGTCTACACTATGAATTTCTTCATGAAAATTAATGTTTTATTACATTATTCTTCTTCTGTTTCTAGTTCCCAGCAAGGTACCTGTCATATTTAAGTAATTAAATCCTTAAATGAAATGCTTTAGCAGTTTGAAAGGATAACATTTAGAGCTTTCAAATGGTGTTGTGGGTCTAAAGAGCCATCAGTGCTATGAATAGACTGAAATCAAAAGCTGTTCAACAAGTATAACTCTCTTCTGAAATGTATGAAGAGCAAGTTAGAATTTCTTCTGTTAGAAATGTTTATGTCAATATATTATAAAATTATCAATAGTCAAAGATTTAATAATCATCAATTAATAGGTTATAATATTATTAGGAAGACTTTGAGGCATTTATTATTTCTAGGGTTTAGCAATCATGTTTACATTGAAAGTATTCTGAACATTTTTTTTTATTTACAAGTATCTTTTTCGTATTTATTTAAAAATATTTCAAATATAAGGAGAGGTGTATATGACATAAAATAATAAACATTCAAACATCCACCACTGAGCTCTATCAAATTTGCAGATTATGCCATGTGTCCTTGAGGTCTGTCGATGATGATGATGATGTATTTTAAGAAACAAAACGTGTCAAATACAGAAGTCCCTGTGTCCCTTTCCCCGGTTCCATTCTCCTGCCTCTCTCTCTCTGGAAGTAACCACTACCCTGAATTTGGGTTTACCAGTCTAGTATGTGTTTTTATAGTACACACATATCCATAAGCAACATAAAATTACAGGGTATTATTTTGCATGTTTCTAAGCTGTATGTGAACATTTTTGTTAGAACTTGGCTTTAGACAAATGGTGCTATGTGTGCAGAAGTCTAAGGTACTTTTTGCCTACCAATCGGTATAGATTTTCACGAATAATATAGAAATGCTGAAAATACAAACTGAAAGATGTTACTATTTTGTTGGACTCTGACCCATGGAAAAGAACTGAGTATTTTCCCAAAGGACCTTAAGACATTTCTAAGGCTATCAGGTGATAACATTGAAAACTGGGTGTTTTGGTAGTACCTTTAAGTTGCTGATGGCTTGCCTGTCTATTCTGTAGTGATGCATTTTCCACTGCTCTATGTAGCTATATAATTTACGTACATTTATTTAATGTACATATTTTGCTTGTAACAGTTGATATTTTTATTTTGTTAACCGACCATCCTTGCTCTTGTGGTAGCTGCTCAGATGGAAAGAGAAAAAGATCAAAGGGCATAAATGAAAAAGGAGAGAGCTAAAAAAAAAAAAAAAAAAGATTGAAAAAAGGAAAGGTTTG
>NW_007727361.1:156575-157151 GCF_000696425.1 Galeopterus variegatus
AAAAAAAAAAAAAGATTGTAAAAAGGAAAGGTTTGTGGAGTTTTGAGGCAAAAAAAAAAAATTGAGAATGCAAATGAATGAATAAATGGCCAAAGAAAAGATAAAGGTGTCTATATCACACGGTAGACACTCTTAGAACAAATATACTTTGATGGGGAAATATTTTTTTCAGATGATTACAATGTTGCTTCAACAAAATTTTTCAGATGATTACAATGTTGGTTCACTGCTCTTATTGTCAAAACAAAAACCATACCTGCTCAGTTATGCACAGCATTTTTGGGTCTAAGAAACACATCCTTGGCTGAGAGAACTATTGATTTATCTTTTTTTCCCCACGACTCTGATGTTACACAGGGGGAAGCAATCACATGGTAGATTTGTTTTGAGCAGGTTCAGTCAATCATCAGATGCTCTCTAACCTCCACCTTGCAAGTAAAGTGATAGCATTACAAGAAAAATAACACATCAGGGATGTGGCATGCAGGGATTGAGACTGATAACATTGCTTAGTTTCATTTTCTTTTGAACAAGTCTACCTCACGTATGGATGCAGTGTGAAATCACTCCCATGGT
>NW_007727361.1:157543-160427 GCF_000696425.1 Galeopterus variegatus
TGGATACATTAAGTTTTTGAGATGTGTGTTAGACAGTCAAGTGAAAACATCAATAAGATCACTGAATATTAGAATCTGAAGTTCAGGGGAGAGAGAAAAAATGTGTCGCTAGAATTTAGAGGGAAATGTAACATCTGAGGCTAGGATGGGGTGAGCAAGATACCCACCTCCAGGGCAGAATTTAAGTGGGAGGGGCACAAAAACTTTAGTAATAAAGATAAATAGTACTTTAACTCAATAATTTGCAAATAAAAATTAATGTAAAATCAATAATTTTAAGATAAAAATTAATATAAAAATCCATATTAAAAATATCAAAATTTTAAGTGTCTCCAAGGGACTGGCTGTGATTACTTTAAGAATGAGTTTATATAGAAAATAGAATAAATGCAAAGACTAAATTCTGGGGAATAAAAAATTTACCATTAGAAAGATGAGAGAAACCAATGTTTATTATTGCCACTGATTTGATTATTGCCAATTCGATGCTAAAAATTTGTGTTTTTTTGTGATTTAGATTTTCGTTCCTCTCATTTTGTCATACACTTTTTGACTTCTGAGTTTCCTCTTCTGCGAACTGACTATATATTAGTTATGACAAAATTTTAAATGGCACAATAGAAAATTGATGTTTTGAAGTACAATTTTATCACCTTTAACACATGGATAGATTCATGATACCATCACCACAATCAGGATATAGAACAATTCCATCACATTTTGATACTCTATTCCATTGTATTTCTGGCTTTTCTACCTCACTATATGTGGTCAATTATTTTTGTGTGCTTCTTAAAAGCATCCTAGTAGCTTGATGTACCATTTTCCAGGCTTCTTGCAAGAGTGTTAAATCCTATATTCTCTGATAATGCCCCACATTGATACACTCTGCTTTATCTAAACTTATGTCCTCTGCTTCTTGCTNTCATTTTCTTTTGAACAAGTCTACCTCACGTATGGATGCAGTGTGAAATCACTCCCATGGTGGACATAAGGGGGGAAGGTTTTCAGAATCAGAGCACTATTGCTGCTACTAAACTTAGAATAAAAGAGAATTACAAAAGTATATTCCTCATAATCAGAAGTATTATAACCTTTTAAATATAATATTCTTATTTTTGCATTGGCCGTAAATAATTTTTAGATTGTTATATATTTATTTGTTAGGCTACTGATAAATATTAATAGCACNTCATTTTCTTTTGAACAAGTCTACCTCACGTATGGATGCAGTGTGAAATCACTCCCATGGTTGACATGAGGGAAGGTTTTCAGAATCAGTGCACTATTGCTGCTACTAAAATTAGAATAAAAGAGAATTACAAAAGTATATTCCTCGTAATCAGAAGTATTATAACCTTTTAAATATAATATTCTTATTTTTGCATTGGCCTTAAATAATTTTTAGATTGTTATATATTTATTTGTTAGGCTACTGATAAATATTAATAGCACTAATTAACTTTATCAAAATAGCAAAAAATGAAAGTATTATGGTAATATGTGCTATAATATAGACCTGGAATTCCTAAAATTTGGGGAAGAGTTATTTTCTAAGTTCTCCACATCTCGAGATATATAAACATTGGAACATGGGGGGAGGTTTAACAATGTAATCATGATCTTGAGATATATAAACATTGGAACATGGGGGGAGGTTTAACAATGTAATCATTGAACATATAAGGCCAGGGCAGGTGTTGCCAGTAGTAAGCACCCTGCCTTGAAAGAGATAAAGAGACATGTAACAACTTCATTTTCTGATGGAAGATGGTCATATTGAGAGGGGGAAGTAAACGGATGTGGAGGAATAACAATGCCACATCACACTGTGACTGCACCCAGCTTTCTTGAGTAAAATCCTACTATTCCTGGAACAGGTCAAGTCTGGACAGTTTACTAAAATGGGAAAGTCTGGTGCAAGGTGTTGCGGGCAGACTGATAAAGAGTCAATTTTGGATACATTAAGTTTTTGAGATGTGTGTTAGACAGTCAAGTGAAAACATCAATAAGATCATTGAATATTAGAACCTAAAGTTCAGGGGAGAGAGAAAAATTATGAGTCACTAGAATATAGAGGGAAATGTAACATCTGAGGCTAGGATGGGGTGAGCAAGATACCCACCTCCAGGGCAGAATTTAAGTGGGAAGAGCACAAAAACTTTAGTAATAAAGATAAATAGTACTTTAACTCAATAATTTGCAGATAAAAATTAATGTAAAATCAATAATTTTAAGACAAAAATTAATATAAAAATCCATATTAAAAAATATCAAAATTTTAAGTGTCTCCAAGAGACTGGCTGTGATAACTTTAAGAATGAGTTTATATAGAAAATAGAATAAATGCAAAGACTAAATTCTGGGGAATAAAAATTTTTACCATTAGAAAAATGATAGAAACCAATGCTTAGTATTGCCACTGATTTGATTATTGCCAATTTGATGCTAAAAATTTGTGTTTTTTTGTGATTTAGATTTTTGTTCCTCTCATTTTGTCATACACTTTTTGACTTCTGCGTTTCCTCTTCTGTGAACTGACTATATATTAGTTATGACAAAATTTTAAATGGCACAATAGAAAATTGATGTTTTGAAGTACAATTTTATCACCTTTAACACATGGGTAGATTCATGATACCATCACCACAATCAGGATATAGAACAATTCCATCACTTTTTGCTACTCTATTCCATTGAATTTCTGGCTTTTCTACCTCACTATATGTGGTCAATTATTTTTGTGTGCTTCTTAAAAGCATCCTAGTAGTTTGATGTACCATTTTCCAGGCTTCTTGCAAGAGTGTTAAATCCTATATTCTGTGATAATGCCCCACATTGATACACTCTGCTTTATCTAAACTTATGTCCTCTGCTTCTTGCT
>NW_007727361.1:161175-162681 GCF_000696425.1 Galeopterus variegatus
CTTTAATTCTCTCCCTCCCCAAAAGCATCACTTGGATTTGTCGAGAAATATCCAATTCCATTGCTTTATAGTCATAATTCACCCAGCATTTGTCATTTGCCAGATACATTGCACCTGCTAATGTAGTTCCTTGAACTGGAAGACCATCTAAGTTTGCCATTCATGAAAGTTTTAACATGTGCCTTGCTACCTTATGCCAGGGGTCATATGTGTTTTATCTACTGTCAGTGATGAAGCATTCATTAGCTTCAGGATGACAAGTGACCCAAACAAAAATTCTATAGGTTTCACGAATCTCTTCAGGAACCAACTTCCATAAGTTGATTTCTCTAGAAAATATCCAGGAAACTTACTAAGGAACACCTTTAAGATCATCTTTTATGGGAGGGAAAGAAGTAGGAGTAAGGAGAAGACAATGTTCAGTTACAATGTAGTTCTAATGAAGACTCCAGTTGTCCCCAGATCTAGGTGGAATAGTCCTTGAGAACTGAGTGAGAGAGGATCAGGGCCTTTATGTCTCATCATCAGTGAGTCATTGGATGTAGGTTACTCTGGGAAGGTGGTATGCCCTTGGACTTGACAGTTTTCTTCAGGTGAGGTTATTCCGAACGCAGTGTGGGAGGTGAAGGCTGTCTATCCTCAGCGCTGCCAGCGGTTGGGTCAATCTTTGTCATTCCAGAAGGAGGATCTGCATAGCACACTACAGTGTCCACTACACATAGCCTTCGGCTTTCTGTGTTCTGCTAAGTCAATATGCCACTTTTCTATTCATCCAACTGCTTTACTCTTAGTTTCTAAAGTAAAGACTCTTAGTCTATACTTTTCACTTTTACCATTCTCTTAGTTTTTGTGGGATTTATACCTTAAAAAATCAGCAACAACTTCTAATTGTCATTTTAGGGGAAAAAATAAATAAATCCATGTGTTCAGTCTACATTATTAACCTGAAATTTGAAGTAGCATTCCGATCGGGCAGTGTGAAATTTACTGTTCATAGTTGTGCCACATGAGGTCCAGCTTTCATTTCACTTGTTCAAGATCTAGGTGCCTGTCCAGAAGACGCTTCTTGGCAATAGCATCACCTTGGGCATACAAGCAGGACAGGAGCTGCACTGCACAGAAACTTAGTACTTATTATAATGTTTAGTTTCTAGAGTTGTCAGCCTGTAGAGGGTTAACATCTTATAATATGTTCTGCTAAGAGGATGGCCATGACCTCTGGCCACAGTCAGAAGAGACACATGGTGCCAATACCCATGCGGGATGTGCTGCACACAGTATTTCTCAAGATGATAACACCAGCTGTGGGAGACTGCTGCATCCTTGAACTCAAGGGGTATGCAATATCGTCTATTCAAATAAAATTTCCTTCTGCCCCAGGGGCTCCCCCTCCTTTATCCCTGTTTGCATACTTTTCTCACGGCTTTCATAATAAGTATCTGTTGGACTTTGACTCTGGGCCTTCACTAGTTTAGTGAACAGTCGCTCCTCGTCCCGCTGTTGCAA
>NW_007727361.1:163574-165721 GCF_000696425.1 Galeopterus variegatus
GACTTTGACTCTGGGCCTTCACTAGTTTAGTGAACAGTCGCTCCTCGTCCCGCTGTTGCAATTGCTATTGTCTCCAAGTAGTTCATCACTGTCTCCACTTCAACAGTCACCACATTTTAGTGACCTGACGTGACACTTTCTACAGGCCATTCCACAGAACGGTAAGAAACCTCCTTAAGCCTTTCAGGATAAGAGACACATCCTCTCATATTATGGGGCATTGGGAATTTTAATTGACTTCCCTAGGCAAGGTTTAACACATTCTTTTTCAGACTAGGAGCTTCTTTTATTTGCTTAGGCTGCACTGTATTTGGGCTTTGAGTAATCCTTGCATCTCAATCACTGAGAGGACAGTGACATCAGCCAAAGAAAATTGCTTTAGAGACAGAGAAAAGTATGCCAGGATGAAACATGCAGAAAGAGGCAGGTCATGATGTAACACTCCAGAAACCATTTCCTCCTTAGCATGTGACTCTCTCTCTCTCACACACACACACACAAACACCTTTTAAGTAGAGGAATGGATTTGGAGTGACATATTCAGAGACACAATGTTTGTCTGTTTAATTACAACCTGACTGTACACCTGTTCCTGGGGACATATTTATTATATCCATATTCAATTAAAAAAAAAGAAAAAGCCCAAGGAATTATCATACTGATACTTTGAAAGCATGTCCTTATTGATGCTAATTTGTCCCTGAAATCATACAGTTAATATGAGCTACATAATTTAGAGCTTGGCCTGAAGCCCATTATTAGGAAATTCTGCTAGATTTAGTCTGCAGTGTCTCACTTTGTCAAAAATTTAGCTCTTGCAGTAATGTTCTTCAGTTGCTGTCTGCCTTTATTTATGTGGGAGCTGTTATCCAGTTCCCAGTTTGGTCTAGCCCATTTCTCTACACTGCTGAAAAACTCGGTGGGGATGATTCTTGTACGGTTTTTGTCAGTCAAAGGAGCATGTAGAAATGAAGTAAGATTCCCTTCACCCTGGTATGTTGAAGTTTATTGAAGAATGAAACTACTGAAGGAAAAGAACAAATAATGATGGAAATCATCACTCAAAAATATAGGGTTTTATTCCCCAGGATAATTAACTTTAGTAGCCAACTGGCTATTTCACCAGTGCATTTTCAGGTGACTAAAATGAAACCGGTGGGTGTTAAGTGGTGTGCCTGAATTCACGCAATTATTTAGTGACAGATCTGAGAGCAGAGCCACAGTATCATGGTCCCTAGAATTGTTTCCCTTCCACTAATAATTAAGCAATTGATGTCTTACTGTTTTCTATGTCAGACTGATGACTGGTCACACCTTAGTCCTGCTTCTTGTTATGACTCTAACCTTTTTCGTATAGTTTTTTTCTTGCGGTGTCTATCACACTGACTTGGCTGTTTTGTTTCCATCAGTACTGAAGTAAGGTGTCTTGCTCTGTTCCTAATCTTCCTAATATTACAGTTCATAGAGTCTATATAATCTTTTAGGACTTTTTATGAACATATTTTTATGCTCATTAGCTCCCATTCTCTATGCATGTGCCACCTGCCAGTAATAAAATACATGGCTCCTATTTTTTGGCATCTTATAACACCAGTTCAAGTCCAATTATATGAGTTCATAGTTCTGTATGTTTCCTATGACATCTAGAACACTTTTGTTCAACAGCATCTATCTCTATTAATAATTGTCGTATCATACAATTGACTTTATTTGATTCACTTCTTGCTTCCCATATCTAAACTGCAAATTCCATGAAGGCAGGCTTATATCTGTTTATAAAACTGCTGTATTTCCAGTGCCTGGCACGATCCATAGAACACAGAAGGGACACAACAAACTTCTTTTGTATAAGTGAAGGAACCAGTTCTCTTTGTTGTCTTACATAGATGTTTTTGTAATGCCACTTACACTTTTAGAATTTAGGACCCAAGACTTTTTTTTCTTCATTGCTTATTATTTCTCCAGCATATATACCTGTAATTATTTATAATTATAGCTTTTTAAAAATATTTTTAACATTCTTGTCCCCAAATTCTTTGAGAATGTGCTTCAATAATCAGAAGAGAGGACATGATCTTAACACAATGCAGATTAAATCAGTGTTGCAGTTCACTTGTGTTGTCTTGGGTTGGGGTGGGAACAAAGTC
>NW_007727361.1:166274-167069 GCF_000696425.1 Galeopterus variegatus
GCAGATTAAATCAGTGTTGCAGTTCACTTGTGTTGTCTTGGGTTGGGGTGGGAACAAAGTCCTTTGTGGTTTTGGAAGCCCATCATCTCCTTACAACTATATCAAAAACAATAAGAACAGCAACAACAATTTCTTTAGTAAGACTTCTGTGCCAAGTAATTTGCTATTTATTTTGCATATTTTGTTTTGTATAATTAAGCAATAACCCATTGAGTTTGATATTTTCACCCACATTTTACAAATGACATGATTTACCTAAGTCCACATGGCTAAGAAGTGGGATTCAGATCATGGTATAAAACAATAGTAATTCAACATTTCATTACATATCTTGAAACAACTTCCTAAAGGTATATTTATGTAAAATATATAAAAATATTTGTGATAAAAGTCAGTAAAATCAATAGAAGTGATAATCTTGTCGGTATATGCAAACCAATTACCTTCCTTCTGGAGGTTTTTTTATTTCTTTTCACTGCTATTTCTTTTAGCTTGTTGAGGACTGTGGAATATAAGACCCAAGTTAGAAAAACTAGGTTTAGTATATGAGCTCACTTTCAACATTCTTCATGTCTCGACTTCATAAACCACTTACTGTAAAAGCTTTCTCTCAGGGGAGCTGAGGATTTATGAATTTATTTTTCAGTATTTCTACTAAAAATGTTTATTGCACAGTTAAATAAGGGAGTGAACTTTTACTTTGGCAGTAGCTTTACTGCCACTAAAAATAAGTATTTTTTTAGAGAAAAAGCATTTGTATGGATCACAGGTATTCAATACTCTTGACTAGATTTT
>NW_007727361.1:167484-168032 GCF_000696425.1 Galeopterus variegatus
CAGGGGAGCTGAGGATTTATGAATTTATTTTTCAGTATTTCTACTAAAAATGTTTATTGCATAGTTAAATAAGGGAGTGAACTTTTACTTTGGCAGTAGCTTTACTGCCACTAAAAATAAGTATTTTTTTTTAGAGAAAAAGCATTTGTATGGATCACAGGTATTCAATACTCTTGACTAGATTTTAAGAATTTGTTTAGGAAAGAGATGAAAATGACACAGACAATAAAAATAAAATTATAAGAATATACTTTTCCATTGAGATTTTGAGCTTGGCATTTGTATGCATAGATATGTAATTGAAATTGATCAATTCTTCTTTCACTTATTCATTCAGCAAATATTTATTGTCCCATATGTGGTAGACACTGTCCAAGATGATGAGTATGTAATGGTAAAAAAGACACACACATGGTCCCTGCCTTCATGAAGCTTCTGTTCAATTAGGAGAGTTAAATTATGAAAATGTGTATACATAAATAGATGTATATTCTTTTTTTTTTTTTCCTTTTTGTCTTTTTTACTGACCGGTAACGGGATCGCAACCC
>NW_007727361.1:168675-175087 GCF_000696425.1 Galeopterus variegatus
CGGCGGGAGCCCCGCCGCACTCCCAAGCGGCGCACTCTCCAGTGTGCCACTGGGCCAGCCCGAAATAGGTGTATATTCTGATTACAGTCATGGAGAAAATAAAATATTTGATGATAAATAATTATAGAGGAAGTTCACTTGATTTAGAGTGGAAAGGAAATGCAGTTTCAATGGAAACAACATTCAAACCAGGAGATGAGTGATAAGAAATGGGTCAGGGAAGATCTGGAGTAAAGAGCATCTGGAACATTCATATATAGAACAAAAACAAGGAAAAGTGACTTAAGGTAGACAGTGTCACATTCTAGGAAGAGGGAGTGTGATTAGCACCTGGTGAGAAATAGAAACAGTGGTATAAGTTGAAGTTGTAGAAGTTGATATGATTCAAATAATGGGAGGTCTAGTACAGTAAGGTAAGAATTTAGATTTTATTCCGTACATTGTGATGGTACTGAAGTGTTTCAAGTAGAGTGATTACATGACCTGATTTATATTTTATAAAAATTACTTCTATGGGGAAAATGAAATGGAATACAAAGAATAAGAAAGCAAATGGGTAAGGGGCAGAACTTCCCAGAAGAAAGTTGATGGATGGGGACAGCGCAGGAGAGAAATGGTTGAATTGGAATTAAGAGGAGAACAATTTTGTTAAAGCAATGAACTAGATCTAAAATTACAGAATTCTAGGCAAGTAGCACCTGATTAAGTGGCATTTACATAAAGAGATCTCTCTAGTGCCTTTTGGAAATCATGAAGTGGGCTATTTCCTATGTTCTCAAGGTATAAAATGTGACCTCATACCACTCTGTTTGTTCTAGTGCTAATTACGTTATTAATGTTTTATATAGTTTTTCTCTCTCTCCCTCTTCCCCCACTATGTTCTCCCCACACTTTTGGTCCTGTGCCCTCTGGCAATTGACACCTAGGACTAAGAATAATTTCGATCATTCATTACTTTTACTGTGCTTTCTACATGGGTGAAGAATTTAAAACGATGGTATGTAGAGAAATAAAACTATAATGAATATCAATTATTCATCTGACTTCCAATGTCCATATTTAAACAATAAAGAAAGAAACAAAAACAACAACTAAAAAGGCAAGAGATAGCATTTTAGCTATGAGAAGGTGTATTTGTCTGTTTCTGTTGCTTATAACAAAAATACCTGGATGTAGGTAATTTGTAAGGAAACAAAATTTATTGCTTGCAGTTTCAGAGACTGGGAAGTTCATAGTCCAGGGACACATCTGTGAGGTTCTTTCTTTGGTGGTAGCTTTACAGCAATGCAGGGGGCTCACGTGGCAGAAGATTATGGAGCAGAGAGAGACTCTCATGTGCTCTCCTTTTAAAGCCCTCAGAACCATGCCCATGACCACCATTATTAATCCATTCACTAGGAAATGGTACTTATCTAATCACCTCTTTAAGTCCCGACCTTTCAGCTATGATAATAGGATTTCCAACCCTCTTAATGGTTACAGTGGGGATCAATCTTCTAATACATAAAACTTGGGGAACACAATTCAATCATATCAGAAGGTAATGAGATATAAGGCAGTCTGTATTGCTATCATGCAAATGGAATGCATGTGCTTTAAAGCATTTCATCTTCATTTATTATAATTTAGAATTTAAAAATATTTGTCATATTCAGTTGAATTTAATTTTTCTTTGTCTTTCACTTTGACCTAGGTAGATATGTTTTAAAATAAAATCCAATCATCAATCTAATTTTTTCCTAAAACCTTTACTTGTTTTTGTAAATTTCTTTACAATAAAGATGCTTAGTTGATATTTCTAGAGACTTTTTTCACATAGGATGGATTTAGTTTTCAATTTCCGTGTTGCCATTGGAACAACAGTATGTAAAATTCAAGAAGATTATGGAAATAAACACTTTAGGCTTTTGCATCAAAGGGTGACATTTTCCCTTTGAAAATATGTTTTGTGCTTCTGACTTGAGCCTGATTTAATGGCTGTGTGGTAAATATAGTCATGGTGCATTTCATATTTAAAATATTCGATAGGATATGATACTTTTTTCAATTATTTGCTCTACAATGTATTTAAAAAATCTGAAAGATGAGAAAAGTTACAAAAATCATTTATAATTCACTTCATTGTGTGCTGGATTATAGTAACATATCCCGGATCTGGGTTACTAATACAACTGCAGAAGTTTATTGGCTGTGACTGGTACAAAGCCATGGCCATTATTTTTAACCTACCGCCATTGCAAAGTTGCAGAAGAATTCACGATTTGTTATAAGTAACTTTTGAATAAAATTGAATTCACAAAATAGTGTTCTGAAAACACTTTAAATTACTATCTTGCCATAGATTACTAAATTGGTAGAATATTAAACATGATTATAATCCTTTTGATCCCCAGTTAGATTTCAAATATAAAGTCTTTAGAAATTAGATAAATAAACATTTTGTACCATATGGGCTTAATTAATCATGTATACTGAGCGGGTAAAATTAGGTACTTTAAACTTTTGTATAAACAACCATCTATATTGCATTAGATATTCTTATTTGTTCTCTGTGTTCTGTTTGGTTTATTGATTTGTATCTATGAATCTACCATTCATATTTTCAGGAAGCCATTTTTTTCTTCAACTAATGAAATGTGTCATACATACAACAGCATACATATAACACATATGTTCACTTTAAATAATAAAACTAAAAGCAGACTTTACTTAGATTAAGAATTCCGGGCCGGCCCAGTGGCGCACTGGAGAGTGCACCACTTGGGAGCGCAGCGGCACTCCCGCCGAGGGTTCGGATCCCACGTGGAGACCGGTTCCTGCTCACTGGCTGAGCACGGTGCGGGCGCAACACCGAGGGTTGCGATCCCGTTGCCGGTCCCCGGTACGGGCATGACCCCGAGGGTTGCGATCCCGTTACTGGTCAGTAAAAAAGACAAAAAGGGAAAAAAAAAAAAAAGTGACCCCGAGAGTTGCGATCCCGTTACCGGTCAGTAAAAAAGACAAAAAGGGAAAAAAAAAAAAAAGAATTCCATCAGGGTTTTAAATAGAATTTAACAAGTTTAATAAAAAGAACAGAGGGCCAAGAATAAAGATAGTTGCAAGGAAGGAAAGGGGAAGTGAAAGGTTTTAGCCTTCATAGACAACAAGACATATTTTAAAGCTATTGTGACTAGAACCATGTGGTGTTGATGCATTAATAGACCATGTTATCTTCTATTCTTAGTGTAAAAGTTTTTATAAATAATTTTGAATTCTATCAAATGTATTTTTATGTAATGAAGTAATAATGTACATATAAATACATGATTAATCTTAATATGGTGAATTACATTAATAAATTTTCAAATGATGAATCAAATAGAATGTGACAATGATACACTAATTTAAAAAACATTGTTAAATTTTGTTTGCTAGTATTGTACATTCTTTAATAATTTTGCACTTTTCATCAAAGCATAATTTGTTATACAAATTTGTGGAGTACAGAGTTGAGTATCAATATCTGTGTACAATGCATGGTGATCAAATCAGGATAATTAGCATGTCCATCATTACACAGAATAATCATCCCTTGTGTCTATTAACCAATTTCTCATTAATCCTTCCTCCCCCTTTCCCACCTCTAGTAACCATAGTTCTGTTCTCTACCCCATGAAAGTTCAATGTATTATTGTGATCTTTTTCTCTCTTTCTTTCTTATTTCCTTTTTTTCTTTCTTATTTATTTTTTAGCTCTTCCTTATAAGGAAGTACATGTTGTATTTCTCTTTCTCTGCCTAGCTTATTTCACTTAATATAATTTTCTCCAAGCTTTTTCATGCTGTTGCAAATAGCAGAATTTCATTCTTTTTTTACAGGTGAGTAGTATTCCACTGTGTACATGAACCACATTTTCCTTATCCAGTCATTCATTGATGGACATTAGGTTGGTTCCATATCTTGGCTATTGTAAATGGAGCTGTGATACACATGGAAGTGCAGGTGTCCCTTTAATATGAAAATTTTCATTCCTTTGGATATATATCCAACAGTGGAATTGCTGGATCATATGGTAGTTCTATCTGTAGTTGTTTGAGAAACCTCCACTGTTTTCCATAATGGCTGTACTAATTTATAGTCTTACTAATGGTGTAGAAGAGTTCCCTTTTCTCCACATTGTCACCAGCATTTTTTATTCTCTTTTTGATAATAGCCAGTCAAATGGGGTGAGATGATATCTCAATGTGGTTTGATTTGCATTTTCCTGATGGTTAGTGATGTTGAGCATTTTTTCATAGACTTGTTGGTAATTTGTATGTATTCCTTTGAAAAATGTCTATTCAGTTCCTTTGCCCATTTTTTAATCAGAATTTTTTTTTTTTTACTGTTAAATTGTTTGAGTTCTCTGTATATTCTGGATATTAATCCCTTGTTGGAAATATAGTTTGCAAATATTTTCTCCCATTCTGTCGGTTGTCTTTCCACCCTGTTGATTATTTCCTTTGCTGTGCAGAAGTTTTTAGTTTGAAATATTCTCACTTTTTAAATTTTTTCTTTTGTTGCTCATGCTTTTGAAGTCTTATACATAAAGCCTTTGCTTAGTCCTGCATCTTGAAGTGTTTTGCCTATGTTTTCTTCTTGGAGTTTTATAGTTTCAGGTCTTATATTTAGGTACTTAATCCATTTTGAGTTGCTTTTGTTATATGGTGAGATGTGTGGGTCTAGTTTCATTCTTCTATACATGTATATCCAGTTTTCCCAGCACTATAGGATGAAGAGGCCTTCCTTTCCTCAACGTAGGTTCTTCCTGTCTTTGTAAATGATCAGTTGGCTGTATCTATGTGGTTGATTTCTGTGTTCTCTATCCTATTCCATTTGTCCAGATGTCTGTTTTCTTATCAGTAACATGCTGTTTTGGTTACTATAACTTTGTAGTATAATTTAAAGTCAGGTATTGTGGGCCGGCCCAGTGGCGCACTGGAGAGTGCGCCGCTTGGGAGCATGGCGGCGCTCCCGCCAAGGGTTCGGATCCCATGTGGAGACCGGTTCCCGCTCACTGGCTGAGCGTGGTGCGGGCGCAACACCGAGGGTTGCGATCCCGTTGCCAGTCCCCGGTACGGGCGTGACACTGAGGGTTGCGATCCCGTTACCGGTCAGTAAAAAAGACAAAAAGGAAAAAAAAAAAAAAAAGAAAGTCAGGTATTGTGATGCCTCTGGCTTTATTTATTTATGCAGGATTGCTTTGGCTATTTGTTCCATATGTATGTTAGGATTCTTTTTTCTATTTCTGTGAAGAATGTCATTGGTATCTTGATGGAGATTGTATTGAATCTGTAGATTGCTTTGGGTAGTATGGCCATTTCCACAATGTTAATTCTTTCAACCCATGAATGTGGAATGTGTGTATATTTTTGTTTTTGAATGACAATGGATATTAATTACGTTTTCTAGCACAGTTTGTCTGGTTGTGGCATACATGTTACATTAGCCTCATAATTGTACAGTGTTTTTCTTTTTCTATTCCCTGAAAGATTTGTGTGAGATTTAATTTTTTTTTCCCTGAATATTTGGTAGTAGTCACCTATAAAATTCTTAGTACCTTTAACATCACTTGGGTTCCACTTGGTCTGTCTGTGTCATTTGCTTGATGCACACTTAGTCATCACAACGGTACATCATGGTAAAGCTCTCCAAAGAATGAGGATGAAAGTAAGGATTATGAAATGCCAGAAGATGAACAGACATCAGCAGAAAAGTGTCATCCCTCAGCAAAATGCAGGAGGCTACCATGATTCTAGGAGAGAAATGATGTTCTCCCAAGATTAAAAGACTATCTTTGCCACTCCCTAGAGAAGGCTGCTGTTTCCCTAGGGAAAAAGGCAAAATCCATATTTGCAAGGAGACCAGTCATTCCAGCCAAAATCATTTTCTCTCTAACCCCTTTCTGTCTTTTTTTGTTTCTTTCATTTCCCTAGTTTCAATCCTTTACGTCCCCTACTCTGCTTTCTTATGTTGACTACTCCTACTAGTACTCCTTGTGATTTAGCTTTCATTTCTGAGACATTTTTCTTTTTCTTTAGTTCTTTCCTGAGTTCTGTTGGCTTTCATTGCATTAGTTCATTGTTTAGTTATAATGCCAATTGTTTTAAAAATATTTTCTAAGTTTTTTTTTTTTTTTTTGTCTTTTTCCGTGTCCGGCAACGGATCGCAACCCTCAGTGTCGCGCCCGTACCGGACCGGGACCGGCAACGGGATCGCAACCCTCAGTGTTGCTCCCGCACCTCGCTCAGCCAGTGAGCGGGAACCAGTCTGTATGTGGGATCCGAACCCTCGGCGAGAGCGCCGCCGCGCTCCCAAGTGGTGCACTGTAGCAGTGCGCCACCGGGCAGGCCCTTTTCTAAGTTTTTTAAAAAATATTTTTGCTTTGTGATTTT
>NW_007727361.1:175456-181238 GCF_000696425.1 Galeopterus variegatus
TCAGCCAGTGAGCGGGAACCAGTCTGTATGTGGGATCCGAACCCTCGGCGAGAGCGCCGCCGCGCTCCCAAGTGGTGCACTGTAGCAGTGCGCCACCGGGCAGGCCCTTTTCTAAGTTTTTTAAAAAATATTTTTGCTTTGTGATTTTTCTTCATAGATGCTATTGCTCTGTTGTGGTTTTTTTTTTTTTTTTTTGACAGTTTGTGGTATAATTGATATACAAACAAACTGTACATGTTTATACAATTTGATGAGTTTGCACATATGAATGAATCCATGATACCATCAAGACAATCAAGGTAATATGCATATTCATCACCTTCAGAAGTTTCCTGGTGTCCCTTTTTTTGCATCACATGTGTATACGTGTGCATGTGTTAAGAACACACATGAGATCTACCCTTTCAACAAATTTTAAAGTGCATAATACCATATTATTAACCAGAGGAGCTATGTTGTACAGCAGATCTCTTTTAAATGCCAATTGAAATGTGGCATTGTAATCTTTCATTTGTGAAGACATTTTTAGGATGAGTGTTCTTTGGCTCCTAAGAAGCTTTTCTTTGCTTTCCCCCCCCCTAAAATGACTTCATATAAATGCTACAGATTTATTTTTTATATTATCAATATTTGAGTGAACTGGATTTTCTAGAGTAGATGTTAGCAAAAGGTTTTCTGCAAGATAGGAAGGAAGGGAGGAGATAGGGTACTGTAGTAGTTTCCTAGGGCTGTTGTAACAAAGTACCCCAATTTTGGTGGCTTAAAACAATAGAAATTTATTGTTTCATAGTTCTAGTGACTAGAAATCTGAAATCAAGTTGTCAGCAGGGTCATGCTCTCTCTAAATATTCTAAGGAGGAAAGCTTCCTTGCCTCTTCTATTCTGGTAGTTGCCAGCAATCAGTGGCATTTTGGGCCCATATATGCATCACTCCAATCATTGCCTCCATCTCTACATGGCCTTTTCTACTCCGTGTCTCTCTCTCTATGTCCAAATTTCCCCCTCATGTGAACACTAGTCAGATTGGATTTAAGGGACAGCCTAATGTAGTATGACCTCATCTTCCTTGACAACATCTGCAAAGACTCTATTTCCAAATAAGGTTACATTCACAGTTTCTAGGGATTAGGACTTCAAAAAAAAATAATTCTTTTCAGGGGGACACAATTCAACCCATAACAGATACTTTTCTATTTCTTTAGTTCAAAGGATACCTTTACCATTGATAATGAATTAATAGTTTCTTTGACATGTGTTGCCTTTTCTGGCCAGACTTCTGAGTCTAGAGTCCCATGTTGTTTCAGGAGGGCTTCTACCAATTCTTTTTACCTTTGCCTACTGCCTCTTACGGATGTTTCCCAGGCAGTTCAAGATAATCTCTTCTCTTTTAGAACTGGTGCTGTCTTTGATCTGCCATCTCTGTCCTTGGGTACTTTCCATACTTTGTTTCTCCAAAGTCCCAAGGCTTTTTCTCCATCCCAATTGTTTTAAGATCTTAAATGATGGTGGGAGAGGCGAGTTTTGGGGGAGGGAATTTTTGCTGATGTTTCTGGATTGTGCTATCAATAGGAGATCTGAACATTTATAGTTCTTTTCTTGTTGAAACTGCTCCCCTGCTACCCTGTTGTGACTTCCTATGACAATTCTGCTGGTCTGGATGTTTTCCCCAGATTTACATATAATTTAAAGTTGGTAGAGTTTCTGTCACCTTGTTTCATTAAATTTATATGTAGTTGGATGTTTACTAAATTTTCGTAGGTTTTTAGAAAGATTTACTTTCTTTTCTGGTTTTCAGTTTTTGCTTTAAAAAAATTCTTTCTGGTCACATTTCAGTGTACTTTAGTAATCTTTATTTTTGTCAAATCTATATGAACATACTTCAAAATGTTCATGGAAAGATTTGTATTGTCTTTTAATTCTATTTTTCCACAGACTTTTTGAAGTGCCCTCATATAGATGTTTATCTATCTACCATTTTTAGTTTTCTTTTGGGGATTCATTGAACTTTTTGTATCCAAAATTTTATGTCTTCCTTTTATTCTCAAAAGTTCTTAGCTATTATTCCTTTAGACATTAAAAGGATAAAAAGAAAAAGCCTAGGGTAATCATGCAGTGCAACTCACACCCATTTTATCCATTCTCTTTTACTGGACATTTGATTAAGTATTAGATTTTCTTATTCTCATCTCTGTATTTTAACTCCCCCCCCCATAATTTCTATCTCTGATGCCTCAGTTCCTTCAGACTGATCTTCCAGTTCACTAATTCTCTCCTTTGCTCTTTTGAATCTGATACTAAACACTGTTATTTAGTATCAAATTTCAACTGTTTTACATCTTTTTTCAGAAAATCATATAGGCATTTTATCAATTATTTATGGTCAAATTTCATAATCTCTTGTTCTTTTCTGTTTCGCTTAATTTTCTAATGGTGTTTTAACATGCTAAACTTTATTTCACATTACTTGTCTGATAATTACAAATTCTGCTGTATTTTATGGGTTAGGTTACACTGTTTGTTAACTTTTCTTAATCTGTCAAGTGTTTTGTGTTTTTTCATTAGAGCTCTATACCTTCTAATATAATCCAGGAGTGTTATTTGAAACCTATGTTTAAACTTCATTTTTCAAAGATTATATTTACTTGATTTTTCCAGATGCCTGTGTGCACATTTTTAACGAGAATTTTTGTTGTTGGTGGTGGTGGTTTTTGTTTTTTCCAGCCACAAGCTATTAAGAATTCTTGCTTCAAATTTAAATAAAGTTGGGCTTGTATTTAGAGAATCTTAGGGAAAATTATTTTTGACTATCCACCCAGAATCAGTGCTGATGGTAGGCAGTATCATCATGATCTTTTACTAGAAAGGGAATTTTTCCTAGTTTAACTACTAAGTTTGTTTAGTGGCTCTGAGTTATTTAGTGGTTTGCAAGTCAAAGGTTAAAATTTGTGTTTATCCTAGGGTTTTTCTTCTGATCTCCTTACATGGTCCATTAAAGCTTGTTGTGGACTGGATTGCGTTCCCCTTAAATTCACATGTTGGAGACCTCATCCTCAGTGTGTTTCTCTCTGGAGATAAGTCTTTAAAGAGGAATTTAAAGTTAAATGAGTTCATAAGGGTGGGGCTCTAATGTGGTAGGACAGATATCTTTATAAAAGAGGAAGTAAGACCACATATCTCAAACTCTGTCCCTCTCTGCATGCACAGAGGAAAGGATGTGAACTCAGTGGTCTACAAGCTAGTAAGAGAAGTCCTACCGGAAACCAATCCTGCCAGCCCTTTGATCTTGGACAATTAGCCTTCAGAGCTAGAAGAAATAAATTTCTGGTTTTTAAGACAACTAGTCTGTTGTATTTTGTTATGGAAGCCCTAGCAGACTAATACAAAGCCTGTGCTCTAGGCAAGCCTTACTGTTTAGATGGCCCAGGGAGAAACCAAACATCTAGGATGATAAACAGGATCTTCTCCAGATTCTTTCTTCTTCTTTTTCTCCAAGTTGTGGCAGATTTCTTTTACTGTTGCACTAATCTAACCTTAGATATTGGAAGATTAAAAAGATATTTTGTTCAATAGTTTTGTTCAGCAGGATTTCTACAAGGAAGGGTTTCTTTGGATAGAAATTCCACCTTACTGCTGGAAACTAAACTCCATTTATTTTCTTTTAATTTACCTATTACCATTTTAATTTTGGTCCTTCAACAAGCTCATATTTTGGTTAAATGAAGGCTATGTAAAATGTATAAAATAGTATGAATATGTCCAGTGCCATGTTTATTTACATTATATGTGTGTGTGTGTGTGTGTGTGTGTGTGTGTGTGTGTGTTTGTATTGAGGAGAATTTAAATACATAAGGGAAAATGGTAGGGTAGTTCTTACTACGTTGTAAGTAATAATACTGGGACATTAAGAAATAAAGCAAGCAACTAGATCAAAGACTCATAGCAAATCACTTGCTGGAAGACACATAAGAAAGTCCTACCCTTCCTACACCTAGTTTGGTGTCCTCACTACAGGCAATTTTAAGGCTTATTCATTCTCGGTGGACTTTGTATCTGACTTTTTTCTATGTCAGATATTGCAACAAAACCTCTCTGCTATTCGAAACTGCCAAAAAAGCTAGTTTATACTTCCAAAATTTTTGTTATTTCTGAGATCTAGGACTCATGATAGAGTCTTACAAGGTCTCAGGAAAAGTAAGAAGTCTTGATAACTGCTCCTGTCAGCTTTCTTATTTCTTGTCTTAGAAATTGAAAAGTACTGACTTATGCTCTAATTGACACTAAAATAAAATAAAAAAAATTCTCAATGACCTATTTTGAAAATATGGCGGACAGAAAGTGGCAAATATGTAGCTTTAGTTTCCAGTCCACATGAAAGGATCCCAGGACACTGAAAATCACCACGCTCATGCATGGCTACAGATCGTGGTTCTTCAAGGAAAGTACACATCGAAGTCAGCTTCTCATGCTTTTTGAAAAATGCTTGTCCGTGAACAAATATTAGCATTAAATGGCAAGTCAGATTAGGTCACAGCAAGGTACAGAACTAGAGAACCTCAAGCAGCAGTTTATAGTATTTGAGAGTTATTTTATAGATTGATGTTTCAAGCAGCTTTTATGCTTATACGGATTTAATGTGGTTATGAAAAGAGCCTATGACTATGACATTCAAAATGAATAAACATTGGAGACACAGTGACTCCCGATGCTACCTCTTGTCATAAGGCACACAGCGAACACGCATGAAAAGGGCTTTATTTCCGTTCATGCAGAAAGACAAGTTAATTTTGAAGTGTACATTTAAAGGCAGATTCCAAGGCTAGTGCATCAGAAGGTACTAAAATGTTGCCTTCCTGTTCCATTCTCCTTTACCTTGGAAAATGGAAGGATAACCTTGACTTAATTTTCTGTTTTACTTTGTTTATTTGTGATAACTTTCCTTCAGTTTTAGAGAAGATCTTGTATCTATAATATCAGTCTTCGAATAATTCCTAGCACCATGTTTACAGAACTAGGTTTCTGGTTGATTTTGGTTGCTGTCCTTTTCAAAACTCCCATTTAAAAAAAATCTTTGGATTGTCTTCTCATGTGTGTTCTACGAAACACACAAGTCTCTAATTTTGATGAAGCACAATCTTTTTTGTTTGGTTGGTTGGTGGTGTTTTGGGTTTGTTGCTTGCACCTATGGTGTCCTATTTACAAAAACACTGCCTACGCCAAGGTCATGAAGATTTATGCCTGTTTTCTTCTGAGTTTCATAGTTTTAGCTCTTACATTTAGGATGTTTTGAGCGAATTTTTTTTTTCGTTAAATTTTTATCTTGTCAATATACAATGTATTTGATTATTATGGCCCATCACCGACACCTCCCTCCCGCCTCCCTCTCTCCCCTCCCACCCAAGAATGTCCTTTCCGTTTGCTTGTTGTAACAACTTCAAAAAAGTATAGTTGTTATATCCCCCCCCCCCGGTTTGTGTGTGTGTGTGTGTGTGTGTGTTTGTGGGTGAATTAATTTGTTTATTTTTAGCTCCTACCAATGAGTGAGAACATGTGGTATTTCTTTTTTTCTGCCTGACTCGTTTCACTCAATATTATTCTCTCAAGGTCCATCCATGTTGTTGCAAATGGCAGTATTTCATTCGTTTTTATAGCTGAGTAATATTCCATTGTGTAGATATGCCACATTTTCCGTATCCACTCATCCGATGATGGACATTTGGGCTGATTCCAACTCTTGGCTATTGTAAAGAGTGCTGCAATGAACATTGGGGTACAGGTATACCTT
>NW_007727361.1:181686-192667 GCF_000696425.1 Galeopterus variegatus
AATTTTGATGAAGCACAGTCTTTTTTGTTTGGTTGGTTGGTGGTGTTTTGGGTTTGTTGCTTGCACCTATGGTGTCCTATTTACAAAAACACTGCCTAAGCCAAGGTCATGAAGATTTATGCCTGTTTTCTTCTGAGTTTCATAGTTTTAGCTCTTACATTTAGGATGTTTTGAGCGAATTTTATTTTTTTCGTTAAATTTTTATTTTGTCAATATACAATGTATATGATTATTATGGCCCTTCACCGACACCTCCCGCCCTCCTCCCTCTCTCCCCCCCCCCCAAGAACGCCCTTTCCCTCTGCTTGTTGTAACAACTTCAAAAAGGTATAGTTGTTGTATCTTCTTCCCCATCCCCCCGGGTTTTTTTTGTGTGTATGTGGGTGAATTAATTTGTTTGTTTTTTAGCTCCCTCCGATGAGTGAGAACATGTGGTATTTCTTTTTCTCTGCCTGACTCGTTTCACTCAATATTATTCTCTCAAGGTCCATCCATGTTGTTGCAAATGGCAGTATTTCATTCGTTTTTATAGCTGAGTAATATTCCATTGTGTAGATATGCCACATTTTCCGTATCCACTCATCCGATGATGGACATTTGGGCTGATTCCAACTCTTGGCTATTGTAAAGAGTGCTGCAATGAACATTGGGGTACAGGTATACCTTCGACTTGATGATTTCCATTCCTTTGGATATACAAATAGCAATACACACATGAAAAGAAGTTCAACATCATTAGCCATTAGGGAAATGCAAATTAAAATCATAATGAGATACCACTTCACACCCACCAGGATAGGTATAATCAAAAAGACAGACAATAACGAATGTTAGTATGAAAGTGGAGAAATAGAAACCCTCATTCATTGCTTGTCAGAATATAAAATGGTGCAGCTGCATTGATAAACAGGCAGTTCCTCAAAATGTTAAACATAGAGTCACCATATGGTCCAGCAATTTTATTCCTAGGCTTTCACCCAAGAGAAATGAAAACAGACATCTAGACAAATACTTGTACATGAATGTTCATGGGAGCATTTTTCATTATAGGCAAAAAGCAAAAACAACCCGAATGCCCATCAACTGATGGATGGATTAATATAATGTGATATAACCATACAATGGAATATTATCTAACAATAGAAGAAATAACATGCTGACACATGCTGCAACGTGAAGGAACCTTGAAAACGTTATGGTAAATGAAAGAAACCAGTCATAAAAGACCATATATTGTATGGTTTCATTTCTATGAATTTTCTAGAATAGGCAAATTTATAGAGACAGAAAGATTAGTGGTTGTCAGGCTTAGTGGGGGAAAGAATAAAGAGTGACTTCTTACAGAGTTTCTTTTTTGGAATGATGAAAATATTCTAAAATTAAATAATGGTGATGGTCTCACAACTCTGTGACTATACTAAAATCAACTTTAAAGGGGGGAATTTTATAGTTTGTGAATTGTATCTCAGTAAGGTTGTTATTTTTTTTTTAAAAAAAGGTAATAAACACTAAAAAGTAAAAAAAAAAAAAATCTTTGGTATCTAATGAAGAAAACAAATGGGTCCATTATTGTACAACATTCTTCTTCCTTATGTCTCTGACACCAGTCTAAACCCCATTGAAACCATTCTCCAATGCCACCATAACTATGGAATTTTTATGTTGTTCATTTCTTATTAAAAACAAATAAACAAACAAATGGAAATACCTCTATTACTGTCACTAGAGCATTAAATAGTCACTTATTTCTTTTTCTTTAAACCAATTTTTCTGAGGTATGATTGACATACAAAAAGCGGTAATATTTAATGTACACAATTTGGTGAGTTTGGAGATAAGTATACACCCAGGAAACATTACCACAGTCTATGCCATAAACCTGTCCATTAGCTCCAAAAGTTTCCTCTAGGGCCGGCCCGTGGCTCACTCGGTAGAGTGTGGTGCTGATAACACCAAGGCCGCGGGTTCGGATCCCATATAGGGATGGCCGGTTTGCTCACTGGCTGAGCGTGGTGCTGACAAAAGTTTCCTTTTACCCTCTTATTTATTAGTATTATGTAATAAGAACACTAAACATAAGATCTATCCTCAGCATATGTTTAAATATACAGTATGGTATAGTTAATTATAGGCACTTTGCTGTACAGTAGATCTCTAGGTCTTATTTATCTTGTATAACAAACTCTGTACCCTTTGACTAACACCTCCCTGTGTCCCCCTCTCCCTGTAACTGTCTCCCCCTCTCTTTTGCTGTACAGTAGATCTCTAGGTCTTATTTATCTTGTATAACAAACTCTGTACCCTTTGAGTAACACCTCCCTGTGTCCCCCTCTCCCTGTAACTGTCTCCCCCTCTCTCCAGCCCCTGGCAACCATGATTCTAGTCTGCTTCTATGAGTTTGACTATTTTAGATTCATCAAGTGATATTATGCAGTTCTTGTCCTTTTGTGTCTGTCTTATTTCACTTAGAATAATGTTTTAGAGGTTTATCCATGTTGTTACAAATGGCAAGATTTTGTTCTCTTTTTCAGGCTGAGTAATATTCTGTTGTATGTCTATACCACATTTTCTTTATATATTTAATTGCTTATATTCATTTCTTTGGAGACCAAAGCCTTACATTGTCTGATTCTCACATATGTATTTCTAGTGGCATCTCCTTCCCCTCTCACATCTTTCTCTCCTATATTAAAGTGACTTTGAGCTTCTTACCATCTCCGAAATATAGAGGTCCTGTTATGAAGTTATGCTGTTTCCTTTATTTGGTCTACCTTTACTTAAATCCTTCTTTGCTTGGAAAACACTTACTCCTCCATTTATATAGTTTAATTATGAAAACTTTTTTGGTTCTCCAGTGTGGGGAATCAGAGAGTACTGCACACTATGTTCCTACAACACCTTTTTCAAAAACATTGTAATCGATCTTCCCCTGCTTTTGTATTACACATTACCTGTTACTTTGCCTGTCTCCTTTGCTATTTTATAAATGCCCTTATGAAGGACCTATAACCTTAACTATGCCTTCTAGCATACCCTTGAGCACACAGTAGAAATGCAGTATGTGTTTGATGACTAGATTGTCGTCATTGATGATTTTGCCCCACAAAATGAAGAGTTTCGGGTTGTTTTAACAATCTGCATGCATATATATGCACATGGACATATGTAGAAAGGCATACAATAAAGTCAGCTGTACAGATACAGAGCATTCAATATCAGTTACAGATTTATTTACTATAAGGTTCTGTTAATTAATAACTATTTTCACTAATCCATTGCAAAGGCTTTTATGTCAGCACAACTGAGAGACATGTTACTGTTTTAATTCTCATCTATATTTGGTCTAGTCAATATAGTCATTTAGCAAATGTTAAGTTCTTTATTTAAATATTGGTATTCAAAGATTTGAAGAATACCAATATTTAAATATTGAGAAAGTTGGAAATTATGCATTCCTTTCCCCACATCCTTGCAACTAGGTGGTAAATTATATGAGAGCAAGCCCTAAACCAAATTCTACCATACCTAAAATATGTGTAAATAAGTGGGCACAAACACAGTCATACACTGAAGTACAGAGAAGTTCTGCTCCGTGTTCCAGGCACTCCAGTTAATACCTTGCACAAATAGCTCATGCAGGAAGGTAGGCACAACAATGTTCTAATGGCAGGACTGGCCAGACTGATAAGTGCATCTGATGATAGGACCTTGATAGAGTTTGGATGTGTTGTCCACCCCCAAAAGCATTTGGAAATCTGATCCCTAATGTGGCAGTGTTGGGAGCTGTTTGAGTAAGAGGGATGGATCCCTCATGAATGGATTAATGTTCTCCCTGGGGGTTGGCGGTAATGAGTGGTTCTTTCTCTATTAGTTCCCATGAGAGCTGATTGTTTAAAAGACCCTGGAACCTTCTCTCTCTTTCTCTCTCTCTCTTGCTTCCTCTTGCCACAAGACCTTCTTGTACTTGCTGGCTGCCTGCTGCTTTCCACAATGAGTAGAAGCAGACTGAGGCCCACAACAGTTGCAGCTGTCCCAGAATCATGAGCCAGATAAACCTCTTTTCTTTATAAACTACCCAGTCTCAGGTATTCTGTTATAGCAACACAAAAATGGACTAATACAGACCTCCTTGGGATGGAGAGGTGCAGGAACTGTGAACACTGAGGGCTGCTCTGATGGTGTTAAAACTTCCATTCTTGCTGGATTCTTTTATTCCATTCCATGAGTGAGAAAGTAATCATGCCTTATGGTGTCAATTTCTGCTTAAGGCAAGTTTTATACTATTTAACACTCCCACCATCTGGAATTCCTGATTGAGCTTCTTCAAATATTAACTAACATTTGTAGATAAACATCAAGCTATTTATCCAGAAGTATTATTAGATAAACTATTGCATATACAATATATAAAGATATTCTTTTTATTATCACTGTTTTAACCTTGTGTTATTCTCGGATCCATTTCTGCATCCCACTTTAACCCAAGAACAAAAGGAGTCTTTTATATCAGGGCTGATATTAAAATTAGAAAGAGAGTTCCTCTGTTTTTGCCCTAGTGTTGTTCACAGAAGGCTCAAAGTTTGGGCTCTGTTTTGACAATTTGGCATTTTCAGATACAGGTAATTTGACTTACTGAAGACCTCAAATGAAGGTATCTTTTACATATATCTTTATCAAATCTGCAGAACAACTGCTTTAATTGTCCTGAATCTTTCCTTCTGTGTTGCTGTAGTAAATGGTAAAAGTAGGAAAGGTTTGTCTCCTTGGCAATTGGTACCCATCTGTAAAGAATATTTTCAGTCTACCTAAAAATTATCTCCCACCATTACAAAGAAGCACTTTGCAATTTGCAAAATAAACCATTACATAAATCATTAAAATAAACTTATGCAGAAAATATAAGTATATTCTCTGATGCATTATTAAGTTCCCAACTTGGAATTAGTGGCCAAAATCTTCAAGTTGTTTACTCACTCTCTTCCTGGAATTGCTATTATTAATACTACCTTTAATGATCATTTATATGAATATTATAAAAATGAAATGCATTGATTTGTAAAACAAAGTGTTTGTTCTTCATTCATTTGGAAGATATTTACAAACATAAAATGTGAGAAGAAAAACCTGAATGCTTAATGCTCTTTAAAAGAGAAAATTTTGATGCTAATGAAAAACAGAAACAAAAGTTCTATCTGAAGTTTGCTGGAGAAAATGAAGAATTAAGTTTTGAACACATCAGTTTTTCTGAGCAAGGAAATGACTATGAAAAAGGAAAATATGAAATCAGAAATGTTTTTAAGCAGAAAAACAGATTTAATTAAAATAATCTCATAAACCTAAAGTATCTTTGTTTATGCAGACACAGTTTTGTACATTACTACTATGAACATAACAAACATGGATTAAATGCCCAAATTGCTAGGAGGAGTATGTCTGTTGAATAAAAGTGTTGAAGTAATCTGTTAAGTGTTAAATTTAACTCTGATAGATTAAATAATAGTCTGTTTATATTGAAAATTCAATATTTAAAAAAAACCCTAAGTAATGTCGTGCTGTCAAATGGTTTTATTTATGCCTTGGAGATTTAACCTTTACAGCTGTAATAATTCCAAAAAAATACAAATTTGTTTTGTTTGTATTGACCTGTCAAATGATTTTCATAACAGCTTAAACAATAGATAGAAAAAGCAAAGGTAAAAGTTTAAGCCCAATCATAGCCATGCATTTTATTTGTACTTTTGACTGGTTTCTGAAGGCTGTGAAATCTAAATATGTGATGGGTAGCTGGTACAGTGTATCTAATGCTTTAAAGGGAAGCCATGATTGTACATACAGATTTTGGAGTTATCTGCATAGAATTAACTCAGTAAATAAGTGGCTGAATTTGTCAAGGCAAAAAGTGTAGGCAGAGAAAAGTCCACGGCCAATGGGAAAATTTACTGTTATTTTTTTCGGATATTGTATACTTGCATTATTTTATAAGTTTAAGCATACACAGTTATTGCATTAGTTTCTCTGTTTCTTCAAATGGAGTTTGCAGCTAATGAAAACAAACTGTCTAAAATTATGTAGACTACATAGTGATGTAAAACTACTACAAACATTTTGAACTGGAAGGCAATTCTAAGTTACACAATGATGTGGACTGAAATGTATTTACTTGGGTCTAACTCTTTGCATTGTGAAATTAAATTAAAATTAAAATCACTTATATGCCTATTTTTATTCACTTAGAAAAAAATCATAATTTAGAGATTGTTTCAGGTGAGTTTTAAAGAAAGGATTGCATTTAAAATAATAGTCATAATGATAAAAAGACAAAGTTGTCAGCCTGTGAAGAGTCAGAGGAGAATTTGATTATGAAGACTTTGGAAAGCCACCTATATTACTGTATTCTTAGTTTCTTGATGCAAAAAGTGTATTAGTTAGCTATTGCTGTATAACAAACCAATTGGAATTCAGTGACTTAAACAGTAAGCACACATTATTGCCTATAGGCATGTTGGTCGGCTGAATAGTTGTCTTGGTCAGGCTCATTCACGCATCTGTACTTGGCTGAACAGGTAGTACATGGGTGGCTGGTCTTGGGTGGCCTCAATTGGGACAGATGGGATCACTGGGTCTTTCAGTGTGGTCTTTCATTCTCTAGTATGTTTGTTCTCTAAGTTTGTTCTCATGATGGTGGTGCAAGGGTTCTTGACTATGGCAGGGGCTCAAAACAGACCCAGCTGCCACAGAAGTCCCAGCACCACTGGGACAGCTGCGAGGAGAAAAAAGGATCCCAATACCTCTGTTCACATGCTTAGATCTAGTCCAGTGAGGCAGAACTAATACAACATGTCAGACAAAGCAAAGCAACCTTATTACTCACAGCTTGGCAGCAAGAATCTAGAAGTCTAGAATTCTTGGTGAGCCAGTTTCCCAAGGCTCAGAAAAGTTGCCCAAGGTGGATGGAGTCACATCAGCATGTATCCCATGTTGCAGCACAGCTAAGGGACCCTGAAGGCACTCAGCTCTGGCTTTTATATCCTGGGTGCAACTTGGGTTGCAGAATATCCTGTCTTGGGAGGAATGAGGACACAAGAACACAGGCTAGATTGCTCTGGACAGTTTCTCCTATTTCAAGATAATATATTCTCAGCACCTTATACAGTTATTGTGAGAACTTATCAGTAAGAGGAGAAAGAGTTGGGTTGGTCAAGGTCATCTGGGGACCTGTATTCCTGCAGCTAGTGGCAGGTTCTAGGAGAATGAGTGTGAATGCTCAAGTCCTTTAAAGGCCTAGGCTTGAACGTAGCACACTCCCACTTCCATGGCATTTGATTGGCCAAAAAAAGACTGACCAAGAGGTGTGAAAAGAGATTCCATCTGTTGATGGAAGAAGCTGCAGAGTCACATTTCAAAGAGTGTGTACATAGACAGGGATGAAAAATTTGGCCATTTATATAGTCAACCTAGCACAGGAAGAAACTATTAAATAAAAAAGTAAGAAAGAGATGAAAAACACATTGATTAGTGTTTCTCTAACTTTAATGTGGAAAGGAATCATTTTGGGTATTTATCTACATGCAATTCCCTGGGCCATATCACCAGATAGTATGATACTAGGTGTAGTTTTCTAGAATCTTTAATTAAACAAAATCATGCCCCTCCCCAGTGATTCTGATAGAGATGACCTAATGACAGTGCTTTGGGATAAAACATTTCAAGTGATGGAGAGGGATAACTTTGATATTGGAGTAATGAAGAGTGAGTTATTACAGGAGAAAATGTTTAAGCAGGTAAAAACTGCTCAAAGATTTCCCCCTTCATTTGTTACTACTACAGTTTGTAGTGTTCAAAGGGCTTCCATGTACATTTTCTAAGATCCAATAAACTTGTGAATTAGGTAAGAATGGTATATTTATTCTCACAGATATTTAGTGGAATTTCTGGGATGTACACACCAGTCTTCTATCATATAATACAGTTTTCTGATCACAATTTTATTTATTTATTTGTTTTTTTGGCAGCTGGTTGGTATGGGTATCTGAACCCTTGACCTTGGTATTACAAGGCTGTGCTCTAACGAGCTGAACTAACCAACCTGCCCCTGATCACAATTTTAGTTATGTGATTCAGTTGAGGAAATAAAAATGGTAAAACTCAAAAAGAACTTGTTGCATTTATTCAGAATTTGGCTCAATGTATGAGCATTTGCGATGGAAGAAAAATTGTGCTCTGCTCATTGAAAATTAATTTGAAGGAAATTGATTTTTCCAATGTAAAAATGAAAAAAAAAAGTTTTTTACATCTCAAATTCAGTCCTGAAGAAAAATGGGGAGATAGTGACATTGGCAAGCAACAATATTTAAGAAATATGGTTGTTATTATTATAGTAAAGTTCTCTCATCAACCTTTTGTCCATCCAAATAAACTGTTTTAGTTGTCATTTAGCACAGACAAAATAATTGAATTGAGTATTTTCATCACGCAGAGCTAAAATTGAAAGCTGCATTATGAGATAATAAGGAGAATTTCACATTTATATATGTTCTGTTGGGCGTCTCTGGAGGCCGCACGGGACCCCAACAGGTTTTTCCTTTCCCTAGAGTGTTGGGGCCAAATGGATTGCCCTTTTCTCCCCTCCAGGATGCAGGGTGAAAAGAGATTCCAAGAGATGGGTGAGCACACTGCTGCTCTCCCAGATAGGGAACAAACACACACACACACACACACACACATGCAGCGGGGGTTCTGTCAGGCAGTTCCGTTTATTGTAACACAAAAGATCATATTTATATGCTTAGCAGGCGGGGATTTCCAAGCTTAGGCCAATCCTTGAAAAGGTCAAATGTGCACGTGCCTTGCCTCTCTATGCTTAGCCCTCCCCCTTAACTTCCCTTGTGCGCCACCTTTTATCCATTTAGGCCATCTGTTGTTTTTGCTTAGAAAAAGGGCACTGTCCCATATGTTCATATATGAAAAATTATTAAAGCAATTAAAGAAATCTCTTAAGAAAGTATTATCTGCTTAAATACATTGTAGGAAATGGCAAATCTGATTCAAAATTGAAATATTGGTGAGTTACTGAAGAATTAAGGTCTTTTTTTGTTTTAATACTTGTATTTAATGGTTAAATGGTAAGCTTACTTGGCAGAAGTCTAAGGGTACAAAAAATTGGTTTAAACTTTGTTGCTGAAAGCAAATGAAGGATTGCCAGTGCTAAAGAGATGCATGTATCTGTCATTGTCAAAATTAGTAAACTACTTGTCTTAATCAATTTGGAGAAAAAAGTAGCAGGCAAACATTCAAGAAGACAGAACATAGAATAAAAGCCAAAGGTTATTTGAACCACCAAGTTAAAAAAAAGAAAAGATTACAATTAAATTGATCTTCCTGTTGCCAAGACAGAAATTTAAAAGGTGATTCACACTCCTGGCGATGGTATGAGAAAGAGCAACTGAAAATTAAGATGAATACTATGGAGAATATGCCAAGAATTATATCTCACTGCTACAGGAAAGGTCAGAGACAAATTGCTTTTTTCTTAAAAGAACAACTGAGAATGTCTAAGGAATTATTGATTATTTTCATCTAAAACTGTTTGTTGATTTAGGTATATTTTTGCTCAAATAACTATAAGCCTTCACAAGTTTGCTGAAATCTCTGCTTCTCAATGTCTTCTTCTACAAAAAGGATGAAAAAAATCCAGTTCTAAAACTCAGTGATTCCTTTTTGATCAGAATTGTTAACCTACCTTCTTCAGAGAAAGTGTACAGGTAATCCACCGACAAAGTTATTGGTGCAAAAGTACACATATTTCTCCGAGATAGGTTAAGTGGCCATTTGTTAACACTCCTGTTAATTTTGTCAGTCTTTTCAATGTTTTAATAGGCAGACCCAGTCTTGTATCGGGATGTTTTGTAGCAAATATCTTCCTTTATTATGTAGAAATGATCAACTTTACTAAAGAAGATAAATTTAAACATGAACACATACACACACACATATGAATTTCTTATTAGAGTAAATTTCAAGAAAATTGTTGATTTAAGATTAGTTACCTGTCTGCTATCAGATTATATACACATTATAAACAATATAAGGAATATATAAAGGTATAATTCCATTTACCCCTTCCTTTTGTGTTTGTTATCTTTACATTCACCTTTATTGAAAATCACTAGACCATATGTGAAGTTTTGTTTTTGAATTTTGCTTCATTAATCGATTTGTCTATCTTTAGGCCAATACCACTTTGTCTTGATGATCATGGGTTCTAGTCTTCTGATAGTTTATACTGAAAATGACTATTGGATTTCGTACACTGTTTTTCCTGACCTCCGTATTGGGTATATATGTTTTGTTTTCTAATTTAGACTCTTGTTATGATTCAATACATTTATTTTCAAATTTTGAACTATTTGTAATCTGGAGAAAAGGGTGCAAATGATATTCTTCTGCCAGCAAACAGTGACTTGAGTGAAATATGATTAAAAATGTCCATGTAACTGACACTCAGCAAGATTTGTGCCTGCCTCACACTTTCCAAACTGGATTCTGATAGAATTTTGAATATTAAGCATTAAAAATGCACTTCAACATGGTATACAAATTTGCTATCTGAAACAGTATTTTTGGCTAGATGTTTATGCAATCAATTTTCTATTAAATCTAGTCAAAATTATTGTTGTTGGTTTTACTCCCTATACAGAATTTCCTTAATTATCCTTAAACTTTTAAACACAGATTTTAATTTAGGTAATATGTTTCATAATTGGCTAAAGACAAATACAGAAATCATAATCAGAAAGCTGAATCAATTGTGGCAAAGTACAAAGGAGGCAGAACCATAGTTCATTTATTTTATTATCTAAATTTGCAAACTTTGCCTCCATGTATAAATAAAAACAACCGAATTAAATCAGACTAAGAATGAACTAACTTCTCAGCAGAGATACTTAAACTGACCTAGTATTAGGTGCCTCCCATTATGAAG
>NW_007727361.1:192707-197718 GCF_000696425.1 Galeopterus variegatus
TTGTCTTTTGTCTTTTTTCCGTGTCCGGCAACGGATCGCAACCCTCAGTGTTGCCCCCGTACCGGACCGGGGACCGGCAACGGGATTGCAAGCCTCGGCGTTGCTCCCGCGCCTCGCTCAGCCAGTGAGCGGGAGCCGGTCTGTATGTGGGATCCGAACCCTCGGACGGGAGCGCCGCCGCGCTTCCCAAGCAGCGCACTATCCAGTGCGCCACCGGGCTGGCCCTGAAACAGTATTTTTGGCTAGATGTTTATGCAATCAATTTTCTATTAAATCTAGTCAAAATTATTGTTGTTGGTTTTACTCCCTATACAGAATTTCATTAATTATCCTTAAACTTTTAAACACAGATTTTAATTTAGGTAATATGTTTCATAATTGGCTAAAGACAAATACAGAAATTATAATCAGAAAGCTGAATCAATTGTGGCAAAGTACAAAGGAGGCAGAACCATAGTTCATTTATTTTATTATCTAAATTTGCAAACTTTGCCTCCATGTATAAATAAAAACAACCGAATTAAATCAGACTAAGAATGAACTAACTTCTCAGCAGAGATACTTAAACTGACCTAGTATTAGGTGCCTCCCATTATGAAGGGTTTCTTACCGATATCAATTTTATTATTCTACTCTACTATGTGTAACTGAATTAGAGAATAGAATTCAGTATCTTAAACTCCCTGTACAGAATACTTTTTGTCCCATTTTGTCCTCTAAATAATACAACAGTGTGTCTGTTATAAAAATATTTCATTATTTAATTTCCCTTTCTGAAAGACCTCATTAGTTAATAGTTAATTATAATTGATTTATACAGCTGAGAAAACAGAAATAGTTAATTGGAAGTGTTGGCATATTACACAAAGTTTTTTATACTTTATGTAGCTATTATGATATATTTAAATTGTTAATTACAAATGTGAAAATTGCCAATGAAGTGTGTGATGGAAATGTGAGTGTGATAAAATGAGGGTGTTATAAAAACTTGATGTGCATTATTTTAATAGATTATTTTCTTGGGAAAGTGTTTTTATATGACTAATAAGCAGTTGAATTAGGAAAAATGATTACTGCACAGCTGCGATTCACAGGATTAGGTGGGTGCTCAGGTTTTTGAACCAGTGTTTGATGGGGTAGGCAGATGATTTGAAGAATTCTCAGAATCAGGGCCTTGCCCCAGGTGAAGGAGTTAGCAGGAATCAGAAAGAAATCACAGTTGGATAAAAGAAAAACCTGCAAGTCTTATAACCAAATAGGTCATTTGCCCTTTATCTTACAGTTTTCATGTATTGCATCTTTAGATATTGAACCTTCCCAAGACGATCATATTTTTTGTTCTCAACAGCCATATACACTATAAAGTATTTAAGAGAAGAAATATAGTTCATCATATTTATCCAGTTATTTACTTCTTCCATTATTCTTTCTTTATCCTGATGTTCTAAAATTCACTGGAGTAAATTTCCTTTAAGCCTGAAGAACTTCCTTTAGTATTTTCTTTTAGCAAATGTCTGTTGGTGACATTTTCTTAGGTCCTTCATTTAAGAATACCTTTGTTTTGCCTTCATTCTTGAAAAATATTTATTTTGTTGAATATAGCATTCTGTGTTGATAGCTATTTTCAGTTGCCAGTTTAAAGCTATTGTTCCACTCTCTTTGGCCTCCAACGTTTATGATTTTAAAAGTCATCTGAAATGTAGTTTCATGAAATATTTAATGTGTCATATTTCTCTGTCTGATTTCAAGATTTCTTTCTTATGTTTGGTTTTCAGAAACTTGATTATGACTTTCCTGAGCATGATTTTCTTTGACTTTATCCTGCTTGGGGTTTGTAATTGTTATTCTTTGTATCTTTATATGAATATATGAAAACTTTATATCTTTCACCAAATTTAAGAAATTTAGAAGCCATTATATCTGCCTCTATCTATCTATCTATCTATCATTTATTTTCCCCTCAGGTTTATTAAGGTATATTTGACAAATAGAAATTATATGTACTCACAGTATAAAACGTGATGTTTTGTTATACACGTACATTGTGAAATGATTACATCCAGCTAAGTAAAATATTCATCACCTTGCATGCTTACTATTTTTGTGGTAAGACCATTTAAGACATACTTCTTTAGCACTTTTCAAGTATACAATATATTATCATTAATTATACTCATCGTGCTGTACAAGAGATCACCAGAACTTATTCAATCCTATCTAATTAAAACTTTGTACCTTTTGACCAACATATCCCCACCCCAACCCCAGCCCCTGTTAACCATCATTCTATTCTCTGCCTCCATGAGTTCTTCTTTTTTAATAGTCTGTGTATATGAGGGTACTTCAAAGAGTTCATCGAAAAATAGAATTAAAAGATAATACAAATCTTTTCATGAACTTTTTGAAGTACCCTCAGAAGTTATAAAATGCAGTATCTGTCTTTGAGTCTGGCTCAATTCACTTACCATAATGTCCTCCAGATCCATTCACGATGTCACACATGACAGGATTTCCTTCTTTTCTAAGGCTGAATGATATTCCAGTGGTTGTGTCATGTTTCCCTGATTATTTGTGATCTTTGTAGTCATGCACTGGTATCTGCACATTTGAAGTAGGCACCTCTTTCAATCTTTATGACTAGCTTCTGCAGAGAAACCCCTGTACGAGTCAGCCTGTCTAGAGAGTCTGAATGGACTATCTGGTGGGGTCCATGGGTTTTGCTGCTGGAGTCCTTGGGTGGGCTGACCTGGTACCTGAGTCCACACGGGCAGGCCTGAACCTTTGGTCTTCAGAGGCAGGCTCGATGCCTTAGTCTATGGGAATGGACCTGGGGCCAGGGTGGGGCCAGCCTTCCCCTAGGGTCAAGCCTGGTGCCAGGGCCCACAGGGAAGGCCTGGTGCCTAGTACTGGGATGCTGGCCTGGTACTGGGGTGGGCCCGGAACATGGGTTTGCAAAGGGCTGGCCTGGGGCCTGAAGCCACATTTATACTTTTTAGTTCTTGAAGCCATTCATTTTTTAGCACATACCTGTCTCAGCAGTAAGCTCAGGACTTAAGTGGATACATACATAAAATTAAGGGATTCTTTTTTTAGCTCCTCTCTGGGATTTGCCCTACATTGTTCAGCAATTAAGGGCTCTTTTCTCCATTTCTCTGATCCGAATGCCAACTTCTTTGTTTTTGTTTTTATTTCCATTCTCTTCAGGATTTTAGTCCTCTGAACTTTTTTGCAGTTCTTTGAACTGTAACTGTCTCCATTATGATTCACTATAAGTTTGACTTCAGTCCCCAAACCTCTTCCCACTGTTTACTTTTCAGAGTCTTCAAGTAGTTTCGTTTTCAAACTCAAACGAGTATTTTATAGCTGTTAAATTATTGAAAAATTGTATTTTTTGTTCACCCTTTAGTTTTTGTAATATTTTTTGCTCAACTATTCATAAATTTTAACATAGAATCTATAGATTTTTGTTTGTGTATTTTTAATTGAACACATCTAGTAATTTGAAAATATTTCAATGTATTATTTTACTCTTTTCTATTTTAATATTTCTTTGACTGTTTACATTTTTATTTTTGCTTTTGCATATGTAATACAGAAAATGAGTTCTTTAGGATTTAAGCAAGACTCTAAATATGCCATGTTGAATAATCCTTATTTATTAGATTTTAATACCTCTATGAGTTATATTAGCAGAAAGGGGCTGCATGTGGCTTACCTTTTGAAGCAGAGCCTTAGAGATGCCATAAGCAAATACCCAAAGAGTATTACCTGCATTGAGTTATTTGAGGTGATTAGTTGATGGAGATATCTCCAAGAATGCATAAGTGTCTTGAGATAAAGAACTAACACTTGGTCACCTTACACCAATGGCACAGAGAATCCAAAATCCAGATAGCAACTCAAAGCTTCATCTCTCCATTCTGTTCTTCTGCTAACCCCCATAACATCAAAAGAACCATTAGCAGGCAAGAAGTAACAGAAAATCTGTGGAGAGAAATCGCAACTGATAACATCCTTCTGCAGGTTTGTTTCTGATAAGTTCTGAGCTGAATGAGAGAATTGATCAGACTGAAGTTTTTGTGAGATTGTTCATCAGTATCTAAAAGTGATCTAGAAGGTATTAAATCTGCTTGTGTTATCATCTAGGTGCAGGGAAAATAAATCTGACAAAGTGTCTTTGAAGGTAAATTAAGACAAAAAATTGCTTGGATCCTCAATCCAGTGGATTCAATAAATGTGAATATTGCCTATAATTTTTCATTACATAATTAATACATTTATCATGTCTTTATAAAAATATTTTAATATTTGATAGTGTTAGTATCCTAACTATCTATCATTATTGTCAGATTTTCAATATTATTTCTACTTATTGTTGGAAAAACTAATGAATGACTGACAATCTCTCCTGTAGCTCCTATATTCACATTAAACAAGAAAAAACACAAGAAAACACATACACTAATAGGTGCAATAATGACATAAAAATGAAGGGTCAACAACAGTGCCCAAATTAAAGTAACCACCAAATTTTTGCTTCCAGATTTTGATCTGTAAGAAAATAGCCAGTGGAGATAAACTGAGAAACACAATCAGTAGATCATGAACATTTTTCCCTCTGCAGTGAATCAGCATTCACAGCTGGAAAAAGGTCAGAAACAGCAGGGTATTAACCCACCTAATGGCTTAGTGAGTCAAAGAACATGGATTCCCACCTGGGGCATTATTTTATGAAGTGGACAGAATTTGGTTCTCTACTTCTTGGCCAGGCCTCTAATCAATACTTCACTTTCAGCATGCAATAAGTGATTGCAACTCTAGTAGGAAGTCAAGGAATTAGTGTTCTAAATATAAAAAAATAGTCCCCATAGTAATGCTATTTAGATAAGAATGCTATAAAAAGAGGCTCATGGAAGTATTTCTTAAGACATATATATAACTTTAGGACAAGCTCTTTCTAAAACAGCTAACTAGACACCAATCTAAATCAGACCTCCCTTTTTGTGCCATT
>NW_007727361.1:198221-202713 GCF_000696425.1 Galeopterus variegatus
TTAAGAAGGCATACTTATATAGCTGTTTCCTATTATCCTATGTGGTTCTTATATTAAAATTGTGTGTACTGACTATACATAATATACGAATTTTCAAGCTACTAGAAAACCTTTCAAATTACAAAACTGGAGACGTATTTATATATTTATTTTACTTTGTTGCAAGATCTAAACATTTTTCTTACTTTTCTTACCAAATTCAATCATTGAATTAAACACTAAAGTAAATATAGAATGTGTCCATTTTTTCTAAGATAAATAAAACACTTTGAAATGAAATGAAGCAATCCCTGTCAGTTAATAGCTGTTTGTATTTGATGAGACCTATTGGAATAAGACATGGAAGTAAAAGTAAAAGGTGTATTTAAAATTATTACTGAAATACTAATGATGACTTGGGTAATTAAATAAAAACAGAATGACCACTACTGGCTTATTAAAATTTATTTGCAAAACATGTAATACTGTGATAAATTCCCAGCGAAAGAAAGATTGCTACATGAAGCCTAATGCTCTGTTTTGAGAATAAAAATTTTTATGCTCCCTCCCCCAACAAAAATAGACAGGATAGGAGTTGGCCTTTGGAAAGAGTCATGTAGGATCATCACTTGTAGGAAGAGAGACTAGAGGTGGGTAGAGCAACAAGACTCTTGTAATGTGAGGATGTGAATTATTAATAGCTATAGAGAAGTTGCAACATCAGTGCAAACAGGAGGGAAAGACTTGCCTGATAATTGCACTTTAGAAGAATCAAAGTCAGTTCCAAAATGGTGAATGTGGATGACCTGTGGAATAATAAAGCCATTAATTGCTTTGAAAGATAAAGAATACATGAAAAGTTTACTTAGAATATACTAAATTTGAGTTGGCAGGTTATGTGAGTCGACATTTCCCGCAGACATTGGGAAAAGCAAACTTTATGTGGAGACAAAATTTGACTGGAGAAATATGTGGGATTCATCCCTGTAGTGGAACTCTTTTAAAATGTAAGAACAGATAAAATATCAAAAGAACGGAGATGAAATACGGATTTTGGGATTTAGGATTTAGAAAATGTGCTGGGGATTTAAGCTTTAAAAAACTATTGATGTATGTGTATATCCTAGTAAACGGACAAAGATATATGGCTTGAAAAATATAAAAACTATTAAGTATATTATTAATGCCAAAATCAGTGATGAAGAACTTAGTAGCACTGGATTTTGGAAAACTACCCATGCATTTAAGCTAAAATTCAAATTTGTTATGTCAACGTACATGACTTTCTAAAGCTTCCTGATTTCCCTTCCCCCCAGTAGAATCTTTGTGCCTAAGCCATACTCAGTCTTCAGCTTGCACCCAGGATTTGTGTGTCAGAAAAGTCACTTAGGAAGTGTCCTGCCTTCTCAGAAATTTTATTTTATATATTTCTCATTGATTAGAAAATCCTCTGAAGTCTTGAAAATGTATATAAATTTGGTAAGTTTTCCTTTCCCTCCTCTTAGTCTTGGAAATGGTTCAATCATCCATACCCTACCTGGAAGGTGCCTTTAATTTCAAAAACTATATTCCATAGTGATTGATTGTATTTCTTCTCAGCTTGAGGTTAGGCTTCAATTTATAGCATACACAAAAACGAAGCAAAACACGGTGCATGAAATAATTGTTTTAAGACTCACTGACCTTTCAGATAAGGGAACCACAATGTCTGCTACATAATCACTTCTGCTCTTGATGGGAGCCCCTTTTAGACAGCAGCATAGGAAGGAAATGACCGAGCAAAACAGAACACTCTCATTGAGCCAATGAGGGAAAGATCAAAATTCCTGGCTGTTTAGTTGACTGGAATTTTCCAGAAACAAGGCCCTATACACTGGTGGCATCCAGAACTTTGCATGCAGTTCCCCTAGATTCATTTGCCACAGGCTCTGCTGCTCAGTTGCACCATTTGACCGTGTCCACGTGGAGACAGTAGAGGTCCCCAGGGCCAGGAAACAGGTTCTGGCTTAGGCACAGTGAAGAGACCTCTATGATTGCTTCGGGCAAACAATTAAGATTGCAGAATACTCCCATTTTTGGAATCTAGACCATGACCTAGAGTAAAGGACAGACCTTAGGACTAAAGACTAAACTTAAATAGACTAGACCTAAAAAAGAATAAATCCAAGTCTGACAGAATCAAGTGAATCAATTTGCAATTTAACTAACTTCCAGTAAAAAAAAATTAACAACCTTTAGAAGAAGTAAATATAATACATAATTTTTATAAAATATTATTCACAATGTCTAACAGGAAGTCATAAAATTGCTACACCTTTAAAGAAGGATGAAAATATGACCCATAATCAAGAAATACAGTAGTCAATAGGGGCCACATGATAACCCACATATTGAAGTCATCAGTGACAGAATTTACGTAAATATGTATATAGTGTTAAATAATATATATATGAAATGGAACGTTCATAATGAGCTTAAGCAGACTTTGAAGGGTATAGGATAAAGGACCAATGATTTTTGTGATAGATAAATATAAATTCAAACTGAAAAAAGAAAAATAGTAAAAAAATAAACGTGTCTATATTGAATTTTTGAACAATATCAAGCATTCCATATACAAATGTTCTCAAAGGAGAGTAGAGAAAGAATGTTGCAGAAATGATATTTTAAGAAATAATGGATGTGCATATTCCAAATTGGATCAAAAAATCAACACAGAGATGCAAGGAGCTCAGTATTACAGCCTTTCCTAGCTACTTCAGAATCAAACCGCTGAAAATCAAAGGACAAGAGCAAATCTTAAAAGCATCCAGAGGAAAAAAGACAGTTTTTTACAGGAGTTCAATGATAAAAATTTCTCTTTATGTGGCTTTGGAAACAGAGTCCATAAAAAAGAGGAATAGCATATTTAAAGTGTTAAAATGGAAAAAAAAAAGTAAATCCGATATTTTGTATCTAGTAAAAGAATCCTTCAAGACTCAAGAATAAAACAGAAGAATCGAGGTCAAGGGTTTGGGTCCCTATACGGGCCAGCTGCCCACCCCACCCCCAAAATGTTTCTGCAAACGATACAAACATACTTAGAAAGAAGGCAGAAATTTTATTTCCAATTTACCTGCTCTATTAGAAATGTTAATGGGGCTGGCCCAATGGCTCACTCGGGAGAGTGCGGCGCTGGTAGTGCCGAGGCTGTGAGCTCGGATCCTATATAGGGATGGCCAGTGAGCTCACTGGCTGAGCATGGTGCAGACCACACCATGCAGAGGTTTGCGATCCCCTTACCAGTCAAAAAAAAAAAAAAATTTAATGGGAGCTCTTGTTGAGATGAAATGTTACCCGATGGAAACTCAGATATATAGGAAAAAATGAATACCAAAAGAAAAAATGAATACATAGATAAATGTAAAAGAATGTTTTTTTGTTTGTTTTTTTTCAGTTTCTTTAATAACCAATTTACTGTGTAAAACAATTGTATGATTTTATTGTGGAATTTATAATACCTGTACATATAAAATACATGAAAATAACACAAAAGATAGTACATGTGGAAAGAATTTTACTGTTGTACATTTTTACACAAAGTGGTATAATGATTTAAGTAGTTTATAATAATAATGCATTTTGTAATCCTTGCAGCAACAGCTCTATAATAGTCCAAAAGCCTGGAGACAATATAGGAAATAAAATGAAACATAAAAACATATTCAAGTAACTAAATGGACTACAGAAAACAGATGGGAGATATAGGATACAAACAGAAAGGTAGTAGATTTAAATTCAACCATTATAATCTATATCAATGCAAACAGACAAAAAGGTATGAATGAAAGGAGATTGGCTGGCTGGATACAAATCAAGACCTATCTATGTACAATCTAACAGATCAACGCTGTACATATAAAGACATAAGTATGTTGTAAGTAAAGGGATGAATATAGATATACCTTTTAAACACTGATTATTACTGTAATGAACATACTGATATCAGACAAAGGAGTCAAGGAATAATACCATGAATAAGATGATAAATGGGATGTTTCAAAAAGATAAAAGGATCAATTCATCAGGATATCACAGAATTTTTAGTGTGTATGAACATAACAGTACTTCAGAATATAAAGACCCCCCCCCACAAACAACAATAAGAACAACGACAAAAAAACAGGAGAAAAGGAAGAAACAGACAAAATGAAATCTCTCTTGGTGATTTTGATATTCATTTATCTGTAATTTGTAGAACACATAGGTAAAATAAATCAGCAGGGATGTAAAAGATTTGAACAATGCTATTAACCAACTTGTTCTAAATTACAAATACAGAATATTATTCCTAACAACTGAAGTATACATATTCTCTTTGTATACACCTGGCAAAATCAACAAAATAGATTTATGGTGATCCATAAAATATTTCAATACATTTTAAAGTAAAATTTTATGCAAAGTGTTTTTGATCATAATTTATAGCCATAAGATACATAGAAAATTCATAAATATTGGAGACATAAACAAC
>NW_007727361.1:203325-221354 GCF_000696425.1 Galeopterus variegatus
GATCATAATTTATAGCCATAAGATACATAGAAAATTCATAAATATTGGAGACATAAACAACACATTTCCGAATGACACATGCCTAGTTTACTATCTTCAAAGAGCCGTTTTTTCTTCAAAATTTATCTCACTTGTATAGTTTTTTTCAGCTCGAAGATTTATCTAATACACAACTCTCCATCATAAACAAAATCAGAAAGTCCAGCATATTCTTTGAAATCTTGACATTGTAAAACCATGGAATGATGTAGGTGCTTCAACCACATTAAGAATGATTACTTTAGTTAATTGTGTGTTTGTTTTCCATATATTTTTCTTTATGAAACAACTAAATTCTAAAAACTCTTCATATAAATGTGATTTCAATTTTATATTCACATTGGTAACTCTACATTAAAAATGTGTTTCTGCTTACATAGAATTTTATATAGCTACTGTTTTGAGGCTGCCATATGGAAAAGGAACCAGAATACCCAATTGAGAATTAAAAGGGGGTTTTTATTGGCTGGCCGGCGACAGTTCCTCCAAGAAAGTCTTGGAAGGAAGCAGCCCTGAACTGAAGTTTAGAGGGATTTTTAAATGGTACATTTTTACATTAGTCACACAGTTAAAATTATCAAATAGTCACACATTTATAGTTATTATATAGTTACACACATACATACCCTCCTGGTATGAGGAGGGGGTTTGGGGAGGCCTAGCGCAAGCCGATAACAGAAGCTGAAAGAAGCCAGTTAATCACTTAGGGACGGCAAAAACTTTCACAGGGCGGTTTCCTCCTTAGGTTGTCTAGATACATCCAGATACAGCTCTTGGTTCTATCAGTCAGGGACAGCATAGGCGGGAAATAGCAAAGGCAGGCTAATATTTAGCTTTTAACTTCTATCAAGGGGGAACTAAAGAGCCGAAAGGGAATTTTAAACAATAGCATTTTTTAAGCAATTCAAACACTATTTAAACTTAATTTATCTTGTCACACAGCAAGCAGTTTCACAGAAGCGAATTGGGTATGTTTTGAAAGTGGGAGTCACCCTATCTCACTACTGCCTCCAGCAATAAAGAAACAAAACAGTTATATATTGAGCAGTATCTGTTAATTACAATTACAAGATTTCCTCCTTAAAATCGACTCATTCTAATGGACATCTGATTAACTCGTTTACTTATGTATCTTCCTCAATAGTATAAAATACTATTTTTAATATTAAAAATACTTAAAAGCAGTTAGGAAAGAAAAGGNGACAGCATAGGCGGGAAATAGCAAAGGCAGGCTAATATTTAGCTTTTAACTTCTATCAAGGGGGAACTAAAGAGCCGAGAGGGAATTTTAAATAATAGCATTTTTTAAGCAATTCAAACACTATTTAAACTTAATTTATCTTGTCACACAGCAAGCAGTTTCACAGAAGCGAATTGGGTATGTTTTGAAAGTGGGAGTCACCCTATCTCACTACTGCCTCCAGCAATAAAGAAACAAAACAGTTATATATTGAGCAGTATCTGTTGATTACAATTACAAGATTTCCTCCTTAAAATCGACTCATTCTAATGGACATCTGATTAACTCGTTTACTTATGTATCTTCCTCAATAGTATAAAATACTATTTTTAATATTAAAAATACTTAAAAGCAGTTAGGAAAGAAAAGGCACTTTTTATACAGGAATTCAATGATAAAAATTTCACTATTTTTAGTACTTAATAATCCATTACCAGATATTCACAAGCCATTGATTCAAAATTGGATTTGGGGGTTACCCCATGAACAGCACAGTATGTTCTCATATCTTCATGTGTAAAATAATAAGTATTCATAAGTTCTAGCCTCTTAACTGGCTATTTCATTTCTTGAAGCAAAAGTACACTCATATAATCCTTACTATAATGTTAATTATGATTATTATGATCCTTATAATTATGACTGTGACTAAATGTCAAAAAAAGAAGTTAAATTATAAAATCATATACAATAGACCCAAAAGAATCAATTAATTAATATATTTCAAATTTGGGGAAATAATTATAACTTGCAGAAGTACATTGCAACTTTATACACTGCCACATAGTGTTATTCACTATCTATATGTTGTGTATATGTAATGGTGAGGGCAGAAATCACATCTTTTTTGTTCACCCAGGCCAGCCCACCTGGAAAATATAAATATTTGTTGAATGAATGAGTGAAGGAGTGGCAGATTGAATAATAAATCCTTGGCTTGTGCTGTAATTATTTATACCTGTGTTTGGCTCTATTAGGTTGTGTGTATAGAAGGTAGCTATGGAGCTTGTTCTTGAACATGTAGGCCTTAATTTGCTGCATGCTCCTTTCTCATTTCTATAAAGATTTCTCTTTTTCCCAATTATTCATGTAAAGATGTTCAGTATAGTTATATCATAGAGCATAAGGATCATAGTACTTAAGGAGGTCAAACAGATGAGCAGTGAAATGGTTGGCAAGAGTTTACAACTTTTGTTAAAGAAAGGTGTTAGTGCAGAAGTCATTTGATCAAGTTCTCATATTTAAAAAATTTCTTTGGCTGCCATGGCAAAAACTTACTTGAGTAATGCAATGGTATGGAAACAGAAGCTGATGAAATTGCAATAAATCTCTTGACCATTGCAGTTATGCAAGCCAAGGACAGGGATGCGGTTTGGTATAATCCCTCTCCTGTCTCCAGACCTAGAAAATGCATAGTACATACATGATGCTAATATTTCTGAATTAATGTTAATTACTATGGTATTACAATTCCAGTAATGAAAATGGACAGGAATGATGGTATTGATAGGCAATTAAGAGCAGAAGGTGACAAGACTTTGCAATTGATTGGGTGTATAAGTTTTGCAAGAGAAAAGAGTTTAAAGGTGATTCCTTAATTTTTAGCTTGGGCAAATTGCTAGATATTCCGTTAAGTGACAGCAAACATACGAGTGGATGGGAACAAGAAGAAGTAAGTTTTACGCCATTTTATACAGTTTGTTACAGCTATTGGGGTGCCTGAAAGACATTTGTTCAAATGGAGAGAGACAGCTGATGCAAATAATTTAAAAAAAAAACTAGAGAATGTAGTGGGTTAGAAATCTTGATTCTCCTTTGATCTTAGAATAGGATTTTTAGGTAATGCATGAGTGAGCCAAAAGGCTCTTGAGTAGGGGACAAGAGTCCACAGATAAGTTTGGCAAAAGCCATCTAATCAATTCTAATCACTGTTTAGGGATGGGATTGTGTACTTTGACTGTTTTAGGTTGCTGGTTTGATTTGGCTTGAATGACTATTGACTATTTAACCTACTGATTGTTCTTTAGACATGTTAAGGAAACTTCTTGAATGCTGTTTAAATATGCTAAGAAAATTGCTGAAGGAGGTATGTGGAAAAGAAAATGTTTACTAAGGACAAGCTGTTTGTTGGTGAATTGACCTAGCTTTTTACAAATTGCATTCTGGAATGTCACATTGTTAATTTTCTGCTGTTACAAGTTTTACACTGCCTGTTTTTATGTCCTTCTTTGATGATTGAATCAACTGATTTTTCTTGTGCAACTTCCTTGTCTTGTCAATAAAAAGAAAGCCTGATTTTGAGTCGGGGCTGCTCCCCTAATGGGTGGCAGTCCCTCCGGTCCCCATTGATGGTACTTTGAGTGAATTCTTTCTTTCTCTTTTTTCCATCTCAGTTACACAGAGGAAAGTGTAACAAGAGAGGTAGGATAAATCTCAGGAACATGTGATGCTGTGGAAACCAAGAAATGATTGTGACTTGAGAAACAGAATAATCAACTATGTCAAGTCTTGTTAAGGGAACAAATAATAAATAAAAACTATCTTAAATGTCTTTTAGATTGTCCAATTCACATATAATTCCTGACTTGGTGAGAGCATTTTAATCCTGAGAACATTTTAGAGGCTAAAAGCCAGATTTATGGTAGGTTGGGGAGTTAGTGGAAGGTGAGGGAGTAGAGATTGTGTGTGTGTGTGTGTGTGTGAGAGAGAGAGAGAGAGAGAGAGAGAGAGAGAGAGAGAGAGAGAGAGAGAGAGAGAGAGAAAGGGGGGGGGGAGAGAGAGAGAGAGAGAGAATGTGAAAGAATGTGAAAGGTGAAATGCGATGGGAGAGACCTTAAATTAACTGGTGATTTGCTAGAAAGCAGAGAGTAAAGAGGAAGGGTTTAAAAGTGATAGGGCATAGATCGTATAAAAAATGAAGAGAGTGAGTTGCAAAAGCAAATGGGAAGAGATAAGATATACAATTTAAGTGGAAGAATAAGCCTTAAACATTAGGAAAGTTACCAGATTATTTAGATCATTGTTATGGGCTAAATTCCCCAACATTCTTATTTGAATCCCTAACCTCTAACACATCAAAATGTGGCTGTGTTTGGAGATAGGTCCTTTAAAGAGATAATTAAGTTAAAACGCAATCTTTAGAGGAGTCCTAATTCAGTGTGACTGGTGTTGCTATGAGAAGACATATAGAGAAACACCAAAGGCGTGCATGCACAGAGGGACAACCATGGGACAAGGCAGCAGGAGGACGGCCATCTGCCAACCGAGGAGACGGGACTCAGGAGAAACCAACCTGTGGCCACGCTGATCATGAGCCTCCAGAAGTGTGAGAAAACAAATTTCTGTTGTTTAAGCCACCCAGTCTGTTGTATATTGTCATGGCAGCCCTAGAAAACAGTACAGAGAGACAGATGGATATAAACAGAAGTGAAGGATTTCCTTTCTTATATCTTGTTTCCAGTAAAGCAGAGCAGAGTAAAACTTCTGTAATTATTTCATAGTTAATTGTTTGGCACTCTGTATCTCCTACACCCTAGAATTCATGAGGGTGGGATCTCATCTGTGTTTCCCTCCCCCTCCCCCCTTAGCATCTCTAGTGCCAGGAAGTATGTCTGGCATATACTGGGCGCCAAATAAATGTTTCTATGAGTGAATATTTGTGAGTAAATTAGAAAATGGTGGACTAGAAATTTTAGAAGAGTAGAAGAATAGTTTCTGACAATAGAAGAATAAAGCTACCCAAGAACACACAAAGTTTTTCAGACTGAAGTTGGAGGTTGGAGAAACAAGAATTTATAGTGGGAGCAGGCAGCAGAGTTCTGTGATTTTCCCTCCCAGTTTAGATGGCCTTAAGTGTAAATAATAATAGAAAAACTGATTTCTCTTGAATGATTTCTGCTCTCATTACAATTTTTAAAATTAATGCATACAATTGTCATGCAAATTTGGGATTTATTATTATAATAAAAAGATCCTTCATTAGGTTTTAATGTGAGTAGGTAAAGTTCAACTATTCCCTACTCTTTTTTGAAAAAAATTATATTATGAAATCCCACGTAACTCTCCTTGAACATGAAAAATGGAGAGTTAAAGTGATTGTTATTGTTATTATTCATGATGCAATCATGAATTTTCCAATCCTGTCTATAATTCACAAGGATTAGGATATTTAGGCTTAAGTACATTTTAATGACACTAATTTTTATCTTAAACATTCCATTATAGGCAACAAAGGAACACTCTGTGTTACATAAATATAAAGATTAAAATTAAGCCAAGAACTCAAGAGCATTATTATTTCCTTTAGTGAGTCACTCAATTTTGCTATCTGTGGAATGAAAATGTTTTCCAGTGAAAGTATTAACAGCAAATGAAAACAACATTTTTTTTTTAAATACCAAAAGTCTACATTTAAAGCTTTTGTTGCAGCTTGAATTAATGTCTTTTTCTAGCACCAAAAGCTGTCCAACCTTGGAAATGTTATTTACACTATCTGACTCTATATATTTTCATTTGTAAAATATAATTAATTGCAAAACTACATGTCTGTCTCACAATATTGGTATGAGAATGAAAGAGTGATAAATTTTCTTTTCTTTTTTTTTTTTCCCTTTTTTCGTGACCGGCAACGGATCGCAACCCTCAGTGTTGCGCCTGTACCGGACCGGGACCAGCAACGGGATCGCAACCCTCGGTGTTGCTCCTGCACCTTGCTCAGCCAGTGAGCGGCCGGTCTGTATGTGCGATCCGAACCCTCGGCGGGAGCGCCGCCAAGCTTCCCAAGCGGTGCACTGTAGCAGTGCGCCACCGGGCTGGCCCTAAATTTTCTTAAGAAACACAAATTAAGTCATAGATAAGAGCTACATATAAAAATGAAAAAACACTAATTTGATACACAGTTTTATTGTACTAATATTAATATCTCTATTTAACAGATGAGAAAGGTAAGACATAAAAATAAAGGAATTTTCCCAAGGTCACACTGCTGAAAATTTGCCTGAACCCAAATGTGAATGTAGCAGTGCTGCAGATTGGATATTCCCCCCAACCTCACTGAAGCTTCAATCTCCACTGTAACTGCTGAAGGTGGGAGATCCTATTACGGTAATTGAAAGGTGGGGCCTTGAAGAGGTGATTAGATTGTAGGATCATGCCATAATGAATGGATTAAAAATGGTCATCAGGGGTATGGTTCTGAGAGCTTTTAAAGAAAATCACATGAAAGGTTAGTCTTTTCTCTGCTCCACCATTTTTCTGCCATATGAGACCCCTGGATCACTGTGGCCTCCACCAAGACTCTCACCAGATAGCGTTTCCTGGACTTTGGACTTCCCAGCCTCAGAAATTGTAAGCAATAAATTTCATTTTCTTACAAAGAACCCAGTTCCAGGTATTTTGTTATAAGCAACAGTAATGGTCTAATAAAAGCAGTCTATCTCCAGATTCTATGTTTTAAATTACTACGCTATTTCACGGGCTCTGACTTTGGGTTATATAAAATGAGTACAATCTTCAAAACTCAAAGTAATATTTCTTTGGCTGCTTAAATTACCTTCTGCATAGGAAAAAAAAAAGGAAAATACCTTATATTTTGAGAAAGATAAAGTGGTAATAAAATCAGATCAGCAATTATATAAGAAGAAATAATGACACATCACGTATATTTTCTTTATTAGATTAATTCATAAATAGAGGTTTTCTCATATTCAAATATATTGACTCAGCTGGCAGCAAGATGGCATAGCCAGTGGCATAGTTTGAAATCACCCTAAATATCCTCTGTTTAGAAACAGCGAACAAACAAAAAATTACAAGCTTGACATGCATAACACAACAAAACAATAATGTGTCTTAAAAAACTTTGAAAATCAAAACACCAATAACGAAAAAAGAAAACATCAAGATTGTAGATTTTTTTTTTTTCTGAACTCTCGGCGGGAGCGCCGCTGCGCTTCCCAAGCGGCGCACTATAGCAGTGTGCCACCGGGCCGGCCCTCAAGATTGTAGATTTTAAGACAACTCTATCTAAAGTCAATTTAAATGCGAATGGTACACTTCTACACTGTTGGTGGGAGTGTAAATTAGTATAGCCATTATGGAAAACCGTATGGAGTTTTCTCAAACAACTACAGGTGGAACTACCATACAGTCCAGTAATCCCACTTCTGGGTATATACCCAAAGGAATGAAAATAATCATGTTGAAGGGATACCTGCACTCCCATCTTCATCATGGCTCTATTTACAATAGCCAAGACATGGCTATGATTTGATCATCACATATTGCACAAATGCTGATAGTCAACTCTGACCTCATAATCAATTCTGTTTCAGTTTAAAAATAAAGTAAAAAGATAGAATTAAAAGCCTTTAAAAATAAATTATCAGATCATATATAAAAGCAAGATCCTACCATATGCTGTCTAAAAGAAACCTATTTGAAAATAAAGATTTTGATACATTTGTAGTAAGGGATGGAGAAAGATATACCTAAAACCAAAAGAACTATGGAATACATATATTAATTGCGAACAAAGTAGATTTCAAAACACCTCTATGTCAAATAAATAAGTTTCTGGCCTATATCAATAATCATTCTGCCTAAAGAAGTTCCTTAACCTAATAGAAGGAATCTATGAAAAAATCTACAGCTAACACCATACTTAATGGTAAGAGACTAAATGCTCTCCTTCTGAGATGCGGAACAAAGCAAAGGTGTCATCTCTCATCTTATTCAAAATTGCATTAGAAATCCTATCTAATGTAATAAGGCAAGGGAAATAAATAAAAGGTATACAGATTGGAAAGAAATAAATTAAGCTGTCTTTTTCAGAGACATTACTGTGTATGTAAATAATCCAAAAGAATCTACAAAAAATAAAAAGCCCTGAAATTAACAAGTGAGTCCTAATATACAAAGTAAATATAAAAAGTCAATTATTTGTGTTTCTATATTTTAGCAATGAACAATCAGAATCTAAAATTTAAAAATCACCATTTACAGTAATACAAAAAATGAAGTAGTTGAGTATAAGTTTTAAAAAATACCAAAGAACCAAATCATGTGCAGAGTCTGTGTGCATAAAGCTACATAATACTGATGAAAGAAAGCAAAAAATAGAAATAGATAAAGCTACATATGAGGTTTTGGATTGCAGGGTTATATATTATTAAAATATAATTTTTCACAAATTTGACCTACAAACTTAAAGCAATTCCAATCAAAATTCAAGCAATCGTTCTTATAGATATCGATAAGTTGATTCTAAAATACACTGGAAGGGCAAAAAACCAGAATAGCCAAAATAATTCTGAACTCACATGGACTGATTTAGGAACTCAGGCAGAACCTACATCATCTAATTTAAACCCTTTTATAAAGTTGCATGAATTGAGACAGTGTGGTATTGAAGAAATTGGAGTTAATAAATATATATATTAGTAGATCAGAATGGAGACATCAGGAATAGACTCATGCAAATATAGTCAACTGATTTTTGATAAACATGCAAAAGCAATTCAATGGAGGAGAGTTTTTCAACCAGGGGTGCTGAACCAATTAGGCATCTGTAAGCAAAACTAAACAAAACATTAAAACAATACCTCCCATCATATACAAAAATTAACTCAAAATGGATTATAGGCCTAAAAGTAAAATGTAAAACTCTAAAATGTCTAAAAGAAAATACAGAAAAAAATCTATGTGACTTTTGGGTTTGGTGTTTAGTTTTTTGATATCAAGTGCATGATTCATTTAAAATTAGAAACAAGCTGCATAGTATAAGAAATAGGGGGAAGAGTAACTGTGGGGACTGTTTTTAAAATCAAGTTTAAGAAATCTTTTGCTGGTGAAAGTAACAGTATCAGTGGCAAGGCCTGGGAAAGAGGGTGGGAAATTAAAACCATTAATAGCAACAAAACCCCACTTTAAGAGCCAATAGAAAGCACAATTTTTTTTTCTAAGTAAGGGTACTTCAAAATGTTCATGGAAAGATTTGTATTGTCTTTCAATTCTATTTTTCCATGAACTTTTTGAAATACCCTCCTATACTCTGTTCAAAAGGGTGAAGCAGTTCAATTCAGTATGATTTTTTAATAAAATATGGTTGAGATAGGGTAGCAAACAAGAAAGGCATTTAACCTGTCAAAAATCAATACTGGTATTTAATCTTCATCTCTATGGATTGTTCATATATAGTATGTGTGTTTCTTATTTCCTGGTATGATACAGATCACAAAATTATACTGGCAGTAGAAATTATAATACTTTTAGAAAACTACTTAGAGTTGATTTCTTATTCAATATACAAAGTCCAATGCCTCCCACAGGGGGTTAACTTAATAGAAAAGCAGAAGCCATCTGATGAATTTCATCTTATAGCTCCAGAGAATTTACTGCCATCATCGTGGCAAATTGAACGCTTTCTCAAAGACACACCTGCTAGTGTTTATAAGCAATATTTTTATCTCCATCTGATTTCTAATTACAATATACCTGATCTTTAGAATTTTGAGTGTAAACGGGACATGCAACTTGCATAAATATCAATAAAAGATGTTCATTCTTGTGATTATGAATTAAAAATAGAGGACATATTTTCTTTCATTTGTTGCTAGTTGTTGCAATTGATACACTTTTGCATTCTTTTTATGTTGCTGCCACTACAGCAGGATGTTTACTTTTCCATTACTTTTGAGTTTAATTGGCTCTGAAGCCTTGGTTGGGAATTGACTTTGATTCAGGTGAGAGTATTTCCAGTTTGATGGTAACTGCTATCTAGTACACTGATAAAAAATTATTTTTGTATGATATTAAATTCAGAAGTAATAAGAAAGGTCCATGATTAGTTCTGAAGAACAGCTGAAAGTACATGGGGACTAGGTTATAATCTAGTACACTGATAAAAAATTATTTTTGTATGATATTAAATTCAGAAGCAATAAGAAAGGTCCATGATTAGTTCTGAAGAACAGCTGAAAGTACATGGGGACTAGGTTATAAAGGATCGGTTCTGTGTCCAGTTGAATCCAAGTTTTCAGAGAAAACCTTGGGAATAAGGCTTTCAGGAAATTTTATAAGTCAGGTAGAAGAGTTACTTGTTTATTTTAACTATGTACAAAAATAGGAGAAATGTATGACGATCTAAGAATTATATGACTCCATCTTGCTTAAAATGAATGAAAGTGCAACTTTTAAGTCAAATGCTCTGTATTTGAATAGCAGCACAGTCTTTTTCTAGATATTCGGTTTGGTAAAGTTTCTATGTTTACTGAGGCTACTTTTATCATCTGTAAAATAGGGATAATAATTTCTGGTTCATAATACTTAGTGAGGTTTAAGAGAGATAAAATGTGCAAAATTTTTCCAAGTAAGATGATTATGTAAATTACTGTTCAAACCAGGACGCTGTTGAAGGTGAAAAGGAGGGCTGTTAATTATTTTTCCAGGAAATGACATGTAAACCAAAACTGGCATAATTAGTTTAAAGACCCAGCTTATGGGCCAGCCCGGTGGCGCACTGCTACAGTGCGCCGCTTGGGAGTGTGGCGGCGCTCCCGCCGAGGGTTCGGATCCCACATACAGACTGGCCACTCACTGGCTGAGCGAGGTGCGGGTGCAACACCTAGGGTTGCGATCCCGTTGCCGGTCCCGGTCCGGTAAGGGCGTGACACTGAGGGTTGCGATCCATTGCCAGTCATGAAAAAAAGACAAAAAGGGAAAAAAAATAAATAAATAAAGACCCAGCTTATAATTCCAATGCCTGGGTCATTTCTTGGTCTGATTCTATAATTCCAATGCCTGGGTCATTTTTTGGTCTGATTCTATATACTAGGTTTTAATCTTGACAATGAATTGTTTCCTTACTTGTTCTTACTTTTATGTGTCTCATATATTTTTTCAAAATTACTTATTATTTAAAATAATTGACAGATAAAATTGTATGTATTCATTCTGTACAACATGATGTTTAGAAGCGCATATACATTGTGTAATGGTTAAAACTAGCTAATTAATATATGCATTACTTCACATAGTTATCATTTTTGTGGTGAGAGCACATAACGTTCATTTCTTTAGCATTTTTCAAGAGGAGAATATTGATTTAAAGTTAGATCTTGTATGTGTAAGAACAGTAGACGTTAAAGTCAATATTCATGCCTACAAATGTGTCTACTTTGGAAAGGAGAGGTTTGAGTCTATCTAGCCAGGACTTGATCTGAGTTTAGGTTTTGTTTTTGTTGAAATTGTTTTCAGTGCACCACAGGTCGTGCATTCCTTCAGCATTGGATTGCTGCTGCCTTGTGCTTGGTTTAGGCCTGGAGTGAAAGGTGTTTTTCTTAATGTCCCTGTTCTTCCTTCAGCTCTTGGCAGCACCTACAGGCCTGTCCTCACTGAGATGTCCCTTCATGTTTTTCCCCTTTGCCACACAGTAGACTGCTGCTGTTACTCAGTTCAGGGGTTGTGGTGGGCACAGGCGGTTCTCATCTCTTCCACTCCAGCTTTAGTCTTGGGCAGTCCCTGGGCATATGGGTCTCTGCAGGTGGGCTTTCCTCTTCTTCTTCTTTTTTTTTTTTCATTTAAATTAATTTGGGGTATGCTGCTAGTATGAATTTGGCCTTTACATCTTGGTATGGGTCTCTGCAGGTGGGCTTTCCTCTTCTTCTTCTTCTTTTTTTCATTTAAATTAATTTGGGGTATGCTGCTAGTATGAATTTGGCCTTTACATCTTGGGCATTAGGGGTGACAGTCAGCTTTGTATCTCATGAATATTCTTAACCAATAAAAAAATATATTGGAAAAAGCACATGAGCCCTATACATGTACCATAGTAGCACAATAATATCTTATGATGATCTCTTATGTAGTGCAATAGTTCAAGGAAAATATAGTCCTACCAAAACAATGCAATTGGGTTTAACAGAAAAATATTTTACGCTGCTTTAGGAGGGCTTTCTTAGCTGTCTTCTCCTTTCTTTTGTCAGTAAAAGTGAGCTTTGTTTCCATGAGTTGTCTTAGGTAAAGGACATTTCCTGGCACTCCCCTGTGAGAGTAGGTAGCAGTTGCCAAGTCATTGGCTCAAGCTGGTTTCCTTCTCCTGCTGCCATACACCTGCTATGGTCTGAATGTTTGTGTCGCCCCAAAACTCATATGTTGAGACCTAATCACCAGTGTGATGATATGAGGAAGCAAGGCCTTTGGCAGATTAGATCATGAGAGTGGAGCCCTCATGAATGGGATTAGTACTCTTAAGAGGCCCCAGAAAGCTGTCTTGCCCCTTCTACTGCATGAGGACACAGCAAGAAAGCACCATCTATGAGCCAGGAAGAAGACCCTCACCAGACACTGAATCTGCTGTTGCCGTGATCTTGAACTTCCCAGCCTGTAGGACTGTGAAAAATAAGTTTCTGTTGTTGATAAGCCACCCAGCTTATGGTATTTTGTTATAGCAGCCCCAATGGACTAAGACACCACCAGCAGCAGACAGCTTTTGTGTTTAACCCTTTTACAGAGTCATCAAATATTACCTTTGTGCCGGTAATCAGGAGTGTTTTCTACACTTCCGCTAGAGGCTTACAGCTTTGCTTCAAATGAAAAGTGAAAAAAGGATCCGGGAGCCAAGCAAGGTTTCTTGCCTGTGTGTCACTGACTGAAGTCCTCTCATGTCTCCTATTTTATCTGCAATTTTTCTTGTAATCACTCAAGGAGAGGCACATGGAAAAGAGCTGGTGAGTGAGTCTGGACTACATTTGAGTCACAGAACTCCAGGGATACAAAACTGTGCGAGCTCACACTGACCTTTAAATTTGAGCTGTTTTCTTCCTATTGTCCTTTATGTCAGCTCATCTTCCTCCTGTGCTCTGACAAAAGTGAAACAATTCACGTTTCCCATTTCTCCTCTGAGGGTCTGACATCCTTTAAAATTGAGTATATCCTTTAAAATTGAGTCCAGATGACCTCAGTTTTCTAACAGACTCAAGAAAATTTATGATTGGAGGCCGGTATTTAGGAGTTTCTAAGTACAATCAGAGCTTACTTGCTTTTTAGCTATTCACGTTTTGCATCATTTTAGTAGCTGCTCTAGAAATAAAGTTACTGATCTTTCACAGTGTAACAACGATTAGTCTATTTCCAACCACAGCATCTTTCACCATTTTTGTGGTACAGAGTTCAACTACATATGTATTGCCCCTCCCCAAAGACCACATTACAATATCCTTATTTTAAAAATTCATATGTATTTAAATACATTCAAACAGCAATGTAGTCTTGTATTTTCCCAGATTTTTACCATTTCTAATGGTCATCATTAATTCATCAGGATCCAACTTTTTTTTTTATTAGTTGCCAAGTTTAGTGTTGCTTACAGTTTTTTTCTTTACTCTCAATCCTGTTACATATAATACTAACCTATTTTTATTAATTTACATTAAGTTCATTTAACACTGATGAAACAGACCAGAAATGTATAATGAGGGACATTTAATAAGCTCCTGCATTAGGACTAATCATGCTCTGTTTACAAGAGCTTATTTCATTCTTGGAAAATATCGTGGTAGAAATCTCCATCCTTATTTAACAAGTAAAAGGAAGAGAGTCACCAGCTGCTGATAACAAAGAAATGAACAAGCTTAATAATCTCCAGTTTGGTTTTACACTCCACTTAATGATGGAGACAATGCAAGCTCTGTGGCCAGGGTACATGAGGAAGCATCCACAAGTACTGAAAATTTAATTAAAAGTCAGAAAGCCATTGCAATGAAGACTCAGCAGAGAGCAAAGAAGGCAGGAGTGCTGCTGCAATGACAGGGAGTTCCAGGCAGGGAAAAGCCCTGGGCAGCTTCCTCCACCCACACAGATGTCAGGAAGAGTGCCACTGTGACTGGCAGGTCCCAAACCACTCCTGTGGAGGTCGTCCACAAGAGACACCACCACAGCTTCTGCTGCCATAACGACAACTTACTGCCACAGTAGTAGCCATAACCACTGTGCAGGTGGTCCATTGCATATTTGACTGCATTGACACAGGGAGAGACACCAGAGGAGCTTGGAAAAAGAAAAGGAAGTCTTTCTCCTCAAAGTCCCTTCCAGAGTAACAGAAGAAATAACTGATCTACTGCATAATCAGAAATCAATGTAGAGATTAAAGAAAAAGAAGAAAATATGACACGACCAGAGGGATATAGTAATTCTCAAATATCAGACCCTACAAAACAGAAAACCCTTGAAATGACTAAGAAGGAATTCTGAGTAACAATCTTAAGGGAAGTCAGTGAGATAGGAGAAGACTTAGCTGGAAAATACAACGAAATGTGAAAAAATATCCAGGATATGAAGGAAGAAATCTACAAAGAGATTAATATCTTAAAAAATAATGTAGCAGAACCCAAGGAACTCAAGCATTCAATCAATGAAATAAAAAACACAAACAAGACCTTAAGCAGTAAATTAACCCAGGCAGACCAAAAAAAAAAAAAAAAAAAAAAAAAAAAAAAAAGAGAGGGAATTTGTAATAATGGAGAAAGTCTAAGAGAGATAGCAAAGAAACTTAAGTGCAAAAGCATCCAAATCATGGATGTTCCAGAAGGGGAGAATAAAGGTAAAGACATTGAAAATTTATGCAATAAAATAATAACAGAAAACTTCCCATGTATAGGCAGAGACATAGACCTTCAGGTCCAGGAGGCTCAATGATCCACAAACAGATTCAATCCAAAAAGATCCTCTCTGAGACACATTACATTCCAACTGGCAAAGCTCACAGACAATGAGAAAATTCAAAAAACAGCAAAAGAAAAGCATCAAGTCATTTATAAAGGTGATCCCACGAGACTAACAGCGGAATTTTCAACTGAAACTCTAGAGGCAAAACAAAGCGGGAGGATATATTAAAAACACTAAAAAAACACTACCAGCCAAGAATACTATACCTAGTGAGGCTATTCTCCAGAACTGAGGGAGAAATAGTGTATTTCCCAGACAAACAAAATCTGTGGGAGTTAAGCACCACATGACCAGTGCTGCAACAAATTCTCAAGGAAGTCCTTCAATTAGAATCCAAAAAATATAATGACTACCACAAATATACAAGAAAGGGCAAAATCCACTGGTAAAACACAAATGCAAAGAAGAAAGAAAAAAGAAACTAAATTTTACAACCTCAAAAAACCAGCAAACATTGAAGATGAATAACCTGTGGGATACTGGAAAAGTAGTATGAAGAGAGAAGTTTATTGGAATAAAAAATAAATAGATTTCAAATAAACAACCTACTGTGATACCTCAAAGAACTAGAAAAACAAGAACAATCCAATCCCAAAGTTAGTAGGCAGAAAGCAGTAATTTCAATAAGAGCAGAACTAAATGATATATCAACCCCCAAAATGGTACAAAAATTAATGAAACAAAAAGTTCATTTTCTGAGAGGATAAACAAAATATACAAACCACTACCTAGGTTAACAACAACAACCAAAAAACAAAAAAAAAAAAAAAACCCTTAGACATAAATTTAACCAAAGAGGTGAAACAACTGTACATTGAAAACTATAAAACTCTAATAAAAAATTTAAAAAGGCACAAATAAATGGAAAGATATTCCACATTCAAGAACTGAAAGAATTTGTACTGATAAAATGTCTAGACTACCCAAAGTGATCTACAGATCAAATGCAATCCCTCTCAAAATTCCAATGACATTTTTTCACACATAGAAAAAAGAATCCAAAATTCATATAGAACCTCAAAAAAAAGAAGACATTACAACTGGTACCACAGAAATACAAACAATCATTAGAGGCTATTGCAAACAACTTATCCAACAAATCTGAAAACTAGCAGTAATCAGCAATCTCACAGCAAAGAAAAGCCCAGGACTGGATGGCTTTACTGCTGAATTCTACCAAACCTTAAAGAGGTATTAATACCAAATCTCTTCCAACTATTAAAAAAGAAAAGAAAAGAAAAAAAGAAACAGGGGCCACTCTCCCAAACTCACTCTCTGAGTCCAGCATCACCTTGATATCAAAACTGGACAATGATACAACAAAAAAAGAAAACTACAGGCCAATATCTTTGATGAGCATAGACACAGAAATCCTCAACCAAATACTAGAAATCAAAATACAGTAAAACATCAAAAAAAATTGTACTCTATGATCAAGTGAGATTCATCCCAAGGATGCAAGTATGTTTCAACATATGAGTCAATAAATGTGATGTACCACATTAACAAAATCAAGGACAAAAACCATGATTATCTCAACAGATGCAGAAAAATTATTCAGCAAAATTCAACATCACTTCACGAGAAAGGTTCTCAGCAAAGTAAGTATAGAAGGTATGTATCTCAACACAATTAAAACCATATACCATTAACCCAACACCATACTGATTCAGGAATATTATCATCCTGAATGAACAGGAATAACAGGAACAAGACAAGGATGCCCACTTTCACTACTCCTATTTAACATAGTATCAGAAATACTAGCCAGAGCAATCACGCAAGAGAAAGAAATAAAGGGCATCCAGATTGGAAAAGACGAAGTCAAACTGTCCTTATTTGCAGATCACATGATCCTACATAGAGAAAAACCTAAAGACTACCAAAAAACTCTTAAAGGGTATTAACAATTTCAGTAATATGGCAGGATATAAAATCAATCACATTTTATTCAGTAGCATTTTTATTCTCTAATAACAAACCAGCAGAGAAAGAAATCAAGAAAGTAAGCCTGTTTGCAATGGTCACCAAAAAAAATATAATACCTAGGAATCAGTTTAACCGAGGAGGTGAAACATCTCTACAAGTAGAACTACTGAGAGAAATTAAATCACTATTGGAAGAAATTAAAGAAGACACAAAAAGGTGGGAATACATTCCATGCTCTTGAATTGAAAGAATCAACATTGTGAAAATGTCTATACTACCCAAAGTGATCTACAGATTCAAAGCAATCTCCATTATAATAACAATGATATTCTTCACAGAATAGAAAAAAACAATCTTAACATTCATGTGGAAGAACAAAGACCCCAAATAGCCAAAGCAATCCTGAGCAAAAATAAATAAAGCCAGAGACATTACACTACCTGACTTCAAATTATACTGCAGAGCTATACTAACCAAAACAGGATATTATTGGCATAAAGACAGACACTCAAAGCAATGGAACAGAATGGAGAACACAGAAATCAACTCACATACTTACATCCAACTGATATTTGACAAAGGCAACAAGAACATACACTGGGGGAAAGAACTTCCTCTTCAATAAATGGTTATGGAAAATTGGACGTCCATATGCGGAAGCGTTAAACTTGACATGTCCCTCTTGCCATATACCCAAATCAACTCAAAACGGATTAAATACTCAAATATAAAAACTGAATCCAGGGGGCTGGCCCGGTGGCGCACTGGGTGGTGCGCCGCTTGGGAGGCGCGGCAGCGCTCCCGCCCGAGGGTTCGGATCCCACGTACAGAGACTCAAATATAAAAACTGAATCCAGGGGGCCGGCCCGGTGGCGCACTGGATGGTGCGCCGCTTGGGAGGCGCGGCAGCGCTCCCGCCCGAGGGTTCGGATCCCACGTACAGACCGGTTCCCGCTCACTGGCTGAGCGAGGCGCGGGAGCAACACCGAGGGTTGCGATCCCGTTGCCGGGCCCCGGCCCCGTGCGGGGGCGCTACTGAGGGTTGCGATCCATTGCCGGACACGGAAAAAGACAAAAGACAAAAAAAAAAAAAAAAAAA
>NW_007727361.1:222241-233751 GCF_000696425.1 Galeopterus variegatus
CACGGAAAAAAAAAAAAAAAAAAAAAAAAAAAAAAAAAAAAAAAACTGAATCCATAAAACTACTAAAGGAAAACACGAAATAGGACTAGGCAAAGAATTTATGAATAAAATTCCAAAAGGACAAGCAACAAAAGAAAAAATAGCAAATGGGATTATATGAAGCTAAAAAGCTTCTCACAGCAAAAGGAACAGAGTGAAAAGGCAATCTACCGAATGAGAGAAATTGCTTGCAAACTATACATCTGATGAGGGATTAATATCCAGAATGTACAAGGAACTCAAACAACTACACAGTAAAAAAATCCCCAAATAATCCAATTAAAAAATGGGCAAAGGAGCTGAATAGACATTTTTCGAAGGAAGACATACAAGTGGCCAACAGGTACTTGAATAAATGCTCAATATCAGTAATCATCAGAGAAATGCAAATTAAAACCACATTGAGACATCATCTTACCCCAGTTAGACTGGCTATAATGAAAAAGACAGATAATAAGAAATGCTGGCGAGGATCTGGAGACAGGGGAACACTTCTACACTGTTGGTGGGACTGTAAATTAGTACAGCCACTTTGGAAAACAGTATGGAAGCTTCTCAAACAACTACAGATATTTCTACCATACTATCCAGCCACCCCACTTCTGGGTGTATACCCAAAGTAATGGAAATCATCATGTTCAAGGGATACCTGCACTTCCTTGTTCATCACAGCTGTGTTTACAATAGCCAAGATGTGGAACCAACCAAATGTCTATCTGGATAACTGGATAATGGAATACCATTTAACCATAAAAAAGAATGAAATTCTGTCTTTCACTGAAGCATGGATGAACTTAGAGAAAATTATATTAAGTGAAATAAACCAGGCACAGAGGGGAAAATACCACATGTGCTCACTCATAGGTGGGAGCTAAGAGAGAAAGAAAGAAGAAAAGAAACACCACAGTGGTGTGTTGAATTTGCAGAGGGAGAGAACAGACCTAGGGTTGCCAGGGGTGAAGGGCAGGAGGGAGAGGGAATTGGGGAGAGTCTGGGTGGGGACATGGAGAATAATTGCAATTTATGGTGGTGAGTATGCTGATATTATGGATCTGATCATCACGTCTTGAGCACAGGTGCTGACTGTCAGCTCTGTGCCCCATGAATATGCAGAATCAATAAAAGAAATGGTATGGGAAATAAATGTACATGAATTTTAGAAAAAAAAATGAATTTACATACAGAATTTGAGAAAGGGTGGGGAAGAGAGAAGCAGCTTTTATCAGTCATCCTTAAGATTTACTTATATAATAGAATTCTGTCCACTGCACATAAATCTCACACACTACTAGAAAAAAACCATACCTGACCCTGGAAGTTGAAGGTGGAGGGGTACCCAACTCATTTGGGTTATTTTTGGAAAGGGCATACATGCATTTTTATAGTTTCTTATTTTTAAAAGCAGTGCCAGAATATCATATTAAAGACACATACCTTTTGCCTATATTCAATGATTGTTTATTTTTAAATTTTTCTCTCTCTTTCTCTAAGTAATAAAATTTTTCTCTCTCTTTAAGTAATTTATATTATTAATACTAATTTTGCTGAATTTGAGAATAAGCAGCTAACACTGTGACTCTTAACCCTTAAAAACTTCAACACATATATTTTAAAAACAAGGAATAGCTATCATGAAAATATACAATTTGGGAAATTTTGTATAGATACAATATTGCATTTTAGTTTGCAGTCCACATTCAGATTTCACCAGTCTTCCCAATTGTGTCACTCATGGCTACTTCCTACATCTCAATTCCTGGCATATAATACTTTGCTAAAAAATGAAAAATTATTCTAGACAAATAGTAAACTAGATGGAACATCAGAAGCCAGAATTGTGGTCTAATCAAGCAAAAAGACCTCTTCACTTGATTAACTGTCCCCTCAATTATCCCCTCATCTCCCACTGCATCCTGTTTTTTTCAGGTAATTTTCTTTAACTGATCTGCAGAACTTGATCTAACAGATCATATCACTGCCACAGCTTGTACTCTTCTTCCTAGATCACTGAGATTAGACTTCCAAATCAGTATTTAGTTCTATTTGTTTAGATCCCAAAATATTCTATCAAAGCTTTCTCCCTATGAACTCTAGCTTCCCAGGAAGTTCAAACATCTATTTCTTGGTAAGAATTGTTTCACATTATGAAATGCTCTTTCCTAGCAGGGATCCATTCATCAATGTCTTAAGAGGATGTTAATCATTAGCAGGAGTTTCCAACACAATATATTTATAATGTAATATTTACTTAAGATCTTTTCCTTGTTCCCACATTTATAATTTAGTTATATTTGTTACCGGAACAGGTTCTTCATTGTAACACATATAACTAGTATTAATTATTGTTTTTCCATCTTTCCAAAGTACAGACACTATATCCTCCCACAGTCTCACACACCATGGCTTCCAAAACGTAATGAACTTAATATGTATCCTCTGAAATTATTTAGGAAAGTTGATATAAATATGCCTTTATTCAGCCAAATCAAATTTACTTTTCAAGAGGCAAAATGATTTCTTCTGGTGCCTCAAAAACATGGGATCCTTTGTTCAATCAATAGATAATTATACCTAAAAAAATTGTCAGGATAATTCTCAAAGTACTTTAGTATAATTGGTGATGAAAACAGCAAAGGTGGCGAGCAGTTCAGGGTGCCATGGAAGCACAAATAGACGAAATTAACTCCAGAGATATTGGAGACAGTATTAGAAGTAAGAGGTAATACTTGAGCAGCCTTGACAGACGAATAAGAAATTTGTCTGGTGAAGAAAGCCAGAAGATCTCTTACTGGGAAGACAACCTGTTTGGTGAGAGCATGGAAAAAAGAGAGAATGTGGTGGACCTTGCAATACAGAGTAGTTCGATGTGGGGGGGTACTGAGGGCTGCCAGAAGATATGATAAATGTGATCAACCAGGGTCAACCATGAATGATATTCAAAACAATTGGACTTCATCCTAAGCAGTAGAGAGTCGGAATAATCTGTGCTATAATTTAAGATCACCGATTGTCGAATTTAAGGCAGCAAAGAGTCAGTGTTCACTTGCAGGTTTCTGACACAGATAAATGGGATGGTTTGGGAGCAAAGATGTTAAATTCAATGTTATTTATAATAATTTGAGGTAAAAAGTAGCCATGTGTCCTGAGGCTTTCTATATATGAAACATACATGTTTCTGAAATATTTTTTTCATTTTTTTCCAAATAATGGTGGCCTTGTTACTGTCCTCTCATATCTTGACTGACCCATTGGTCTTTTAGGTTGTGCCATACAATCTTTAATAGAAGAAAGATTATTTGAAGAATTTAAATCAAAACATGTACTACTTGAATTTTCAATGGAGGGAAATGGAAACCAAGTGACAGATTTTCCAGATGGCAGGCACTGTTTTGGTAGTGACATCTAGGACTGCTTTATTAATGCAAATCCATATTGAGTGGTGTGTGTGTGTGTGTGTGTGTGTGTGTGTGTGTGTGTGTGTGTGTGTGTGTGTGTGTGTGTGTGTGTGTGTGTGTGTGTGTGTGTGTGTGTGTGTGTGTGTGTGTGTGTGTGTGTGTGTGTGTGTGTGTGATTTAGGTGTTGGGAGTGCAGTGGTAAGTAATGATTCTTGTTTTCATGGAGCTTACATTATAGCGAGAGAAATACAGCTTAGCCACATGCTTATATAAATAGAGTCGATCCTTATTATTCACATGTTCCGTATTTGCAAATTTGCTTACTTACTAAAATTTATTTGAAACCCCCAAATCAATACTCACTGCACTTTTGCAATCACTCATGGGCATATGCATGTGCGAAATGGCAAACATTTTAGTGGCCTGATGTACACATCCCACACTGAGGCCAAAGAAGGTGACCCTCTACGTAAGAATCAGTCATGACTTATAGGGCTCCTGGCTGTGAGATCAGTGTTAAAGAGTCAGCAATACATATTAATTAAGGTGTCATTAAACAGAAACAGACATAAACAAGTTTATGTATTATCAGTTGAGGAAGTTGTGACCAGGGGCTCCTAAGAATCTAACCCTGTGTTTCCCATAGGAACAATGATCAGTATTCACTAATTCAGTTCACAGCATTTTATAGAATGTATCTACTGTGGATAATGAGAATTGACTATACATATAAAATTACAATTAAGGGAAGTGCTTTTCAGGAGAAGCAGTTTGTATTAGGTAAGTCTATGTTTTCTGTGTGGAAAAGATTGTGTTGAGATGTGTTGTCAGAGAAGACATTCCTGAGAACATGGTGTGGTGTTAAAGTTTATAAGTAGAGTAGGCTTTAATCAGATTAAAAGGGAAGGGATATATCACCCCAGACCTAAAGAACTGACCTCTTGGTGAGAGAGTATGACTTGCTTGGGAACCAAGAAGAAGCCAGTGTGAGAGGAAGTTAGCACTGAGCCATAATCATCAAGCAAGGTCTAAACTATGCAAAACCTTATAGATCCTAACCCTAAATACTGGGAAGCCATTGAAAGGGGCAAGTGGTGACAGTCATATAATCAATTTTTATTTAAAAAAAAGTTTATCTAGCAAACAGTAACAGAGATGCTAGCTTAGACAACAGTGGTAGCAGAAGAGAGGGAGAGAAGAGGAGAGATTAAACCTATATTTAAAGCTATCTAAGGTAATCAGAAGGTATTTTTCTGAAGTGGGAGATGAAGATTGTACATTTTATATGTCTGGGCTCGTAGTGACTAAGGAAAAAAGAGGCCAATAACTAAATTTAACAGTTTGACTATAAATGACTAAGTGGCAGACTATTCTAACAACATGAACGAGACGTGAAGAATAAACAAAGAAAAATAATTTTTCCTTTTTTAATCTTATTTGGTGAAAAATCCACTTTATATTCAGAAGGTAAGAGCCCATTTTTCTTTTTCCAGGAGAGAAATGAGGGTAATCCACCAGAGAAAAAGCAATCATTTTGGTTCATACAAAACTACTTTCTTTTCATAGACAGAATATAATTAAATGTAAGCAGGTTTTTAATTTAAAAAGTTGAAAACTCTTATTTTGTTTGCCTAATCTTTGAAACTAGTGGCAATTGTTGGTTCAGTCCTCTATTTTAGGGTATTGTATTGATATTTCTTCTTGCTTTTTGATTTTTTTCAAAAAGACAAATATCTTCTCTAACATTATTTTTTTTTCTCTCTAAACTTCTTGGTTATATATTATGGCTTTTAAATAAATATTTTTGTGATTCAGAACTGGTAAATTTTGCCTTAGAGATTAATCATCTGAGAATGATTTTTTCAAACCATAGTTAGAAAGCTCTTTCAAGATCACCAAACACAACCTGTAATTTTAGAGAAGAGCAAAGTGAAGCCCAAAGACAGGAAGCAACTTTGAAAGTGAGAATTAGTCTATAGCATTGCTTGGGCCAGACCAAGTGCCTCCACGCTGCCCAGCTCTGGTGGTCTCCCAGGGTGCACAGTGCACTGCCTCTGAGCTCCCACCCAGCAGCCCTGACACACTGCACTTCCTGCCTCTGAGACCGGTGCTCTTCTACAGTAGGTAGTTTTCAGGAGCCACCCTGCTAAATTAAAGCACACAACTGAGTCACCATCTTTGCAAAAATCCATAACCTTATATTTGCTTTATTTTTGTGAAATTAGTACGATACTTAGATGTATGCACACTGATGGTTATCAGTATGCATACAAAGTTAAGATTCTCTGAGCAAAATTTATGAGCAACGGAATAAACAAGAAGAGCAAGTATAGGGAGCCAGGAATGATCTAAAATGCCACAAAACTTCAACATGCTTTAAATTTCTGCTTTCACAAATTTCTGCGTTTTGAACTTTACGCTTCAGCCATGCCTGCGGTGAGAAAAGGAGGCTATGTGCTTTGTCGCGGTGTGATGGGTGATGATTTCCCAGAGTGCAGAAGGGGACATTTTTCAGAGATGAGGCAATGATTTGCATAGTACTGTTTGCCAAGCACTCTGCCCTCCTTGGAGATGAAGAGCATTTGAAATATTGTACAATTAACTATTACCAGCTATTGTGTATGATTCACTCTCTCTGAAAGAAGACATAGCAAGGACACTGAAAGAATGTCTCAAACAATTTAGAGGTTCGAGGTGCAACAGAGAATTCAAATATCAATACCAGAGTGAGAAGCAGACATTTAGCCCTTGTAATGTGCAAAAGTAAGTGATTCATAGGAGGAAAAATGTTTTAGAAAAAAAATGAAAGCAGGAGAAAGGAGAGTAGTACTAACATACTATTTTTTTCAAGGTTATAGATGACATTGTTGGATTTGAGTTATGCCAGTTTTTGTTTTTTTTTTTCCCTTCAGAAATCTTGAATATTACCCTTTAAAAGAATCTGAAATTCAATTTGAGAGGAGATATTTAAGTAGAGTTGACAAGCATTATAATGGGATGCTGAGTCCAGAAACACTTCAGATTTTATGTGAACTTTACAGCTTTTCTTTGCTAGTTGGATTTTTCAAATGACATGCTGTCTTTACAATGGCCTTTAAACTGCTATATTCCAGGTTCTTTCAGATCATTTTACTATGTTTGTCCTTGAAACTCAGTTCTCATATGTGATTGGGGTAGTTAGCTTCTTCTCTGTTATTTGAAAGAATTGGAAAATATACGAAATTCTAATACTGTATCTCCCAGTTAGGTCTGAAGTTTGCATGCCGTAAGTTTTACTCTTAGGTAAGAATATATTTAAGTCAAAAGTATTGTCTAACTTGTCCCATAGAAATACTCCCAAAGGAGGACACTATTAACCATGGGTATTCAATAATGCCTAAATATGCACTAATTTTTCAGATACCATAAGAACTCTCCTTAACAGTGAATATAATTAAGTAAAATTACCTTATTTAAGGTGATATCACTGAACATAATAACAATGACAAAACACTTTGTATGTTCTAGTAACCATTCCTAGTTCCTATAATGAGCTTTTCTGCAGATACCAGATGGTATCTTTTGGATCCGCATAACTGCAAAAGAAACTTTTGATTATCCTGTTTAAGCTGTAAAGTTTTCATAGGTAGGGACTTTGCACAGCACGACATTTATTCATTTTCACTTTAGTATTTACACTTTTAGTAATAATATTGGATGCATGTGGCTAAAAGATTTTAAAACAGTGGAAAAGGGCATATCTGTGAGCAGTGTTCAGAAGTGTGAGCAACCTCAAACCCAACTACCAGTGGTTTAAACCATGAGGATGTTCATTTTTCTCTTTCATGAGGGCTGAGGGTAGGTAACCACAAGGTTGAACTAATTCCATGCTGCCCTCAGGCCCAGCTTCTCTTTCTGGTGTGATATGTTTAGTAAGTGGACTTTTTGTTAAAAATGACCTTTTATGCCTGTAGCTAAAAATCCTAGGTCATTTAGAGTCAGATATTCTTTCTATGGATAATATACTGTGAAATTTCAAAAATCTGTCTTTGTGTCCCACCAAGGAAGGTGAAGAAATACTATTGGGATATAAGAAGTGTTTGGGAAAGGAAGAAAGCGTAATGCCCCAAGTTTCCCTCAAACATCTCCAGGCCGATAATCCCTCCTTCCCATTATAAAACAGCAACCCATCCACAATCTGATTCATCAGTAAATTATCATCATTTTGCCTTGCTCTCTGTTAAGCAGCAAGAGTGATTTTTAAAAAACCACTAAGACCGTGCCAGAAGCAGTAAGATCCACGTTCCTCGCAGGGTCTAGCTCACCCTGGAGGGGCCCCGACTCACATGCAGCCTCAAGCCAACTGCTTCCTCTCGGCTCCACTTCGTTCCCACCACCGACTTCCCCACTTGGGCACGATGGACACACTCAGGGTCTCGCATCTGCTTTTGCTTCAGCCTATAATATTCTTGCCCGCTGATATTTTGCTGGCTCTTCTCGCGCTTCCTTCAGTATTGCAATGTTGCTTCTCAGAGCACGTGGCGTGGCTCCTCTTTCTATATTTGCAAGGTACGCAAACCCAGCGCTTCATGTCACTCTTCTTGCCTCTGTTTTTATCCTTAGAACTTTTATAGCATCCTCTATGTTTAATTGTTTTGTCACATAGAACAAAACATACATTTTTTCCAAGGGCTGGGATTTTCATCTCTTCATTCAGTGTGGTAACTCTGACACCAGCTACACTCTCTGATGCTCAGTAAATATTTCTTCAATGAATGAATGAATGAATGAATGAATGTGGCCCAAGACATGGAGGGCTTGGGAAAATTGAGCTTTGTTTCAGGGTCTCAGGCAAAGCTCAGGTGAACATAGCAGAGCAACTAAGATTAGTGGCAAAGAGAAAAAATATTTTGTGCTACATATGGTTTCCTTTTTTCTCCTTTTTCAGATGGGTCTATATATTGATGTTTTACATTTTTCTCTCTGCTGTTGAGTACTCTGTACGTTTAAGGGATGTTTAGGTTTATCTTTGGATAGGAAAATTAGCTAGGTTTATTAGCTACTTGAGTCACGGTCTCACGGGCTGATTAATCTGGGCCAGAGGAAAAGAAGAGTTCGTTTTGCAGCCCTTCATCTTTTCTATCACCCCACCCAGCTTCTGTCCCTGTCTACTCAAAATAGGAGCTAATCTGAGCAATGCCAGAGCTTCCTCAGTGAGACTCAGTGAAATGATTTCAGTAATAATCTCAATAATGAAATCAGCAGCAGAGCTTAGAAGAGAAGTTGCATGTGCTCTTGACACTATCTTTCAATGTAGTATAAACAATAATAAAGATAATAACAGTAATAAATTCTAACATGGTGTTTGCTAAGAATCAGGCACTTGTCTGTTTAACATACATTAACATACTCATTTAATGTTCATGACAATTCTATAAAGTATGCTCAGAGAATTAAATAGCTTGTCCAAGGTCACATAGACAGGGCCAGAGCCAAGAATCACCTGCAGGCAGTCTGGCCCCAGACTGGATGCTGTTAACCATCCTTGGCTCTCATGTCTTTATTGTTTCTGGTCTATAACTCTTTTACGTGGGTGCACAAAATTGTGAACTTCTTTTGATACCAGTAGTAGCCGTATATTCTTATTTTGTTATAGTTTCTTGGTTCATTAAAATATATCTTGAATTTTGATAAATAGCATTTCAGCATCTATTTTTATGCTTATTTTAAAATTTACTAATAAAATGCATTTACTATTATTGCATTCCCTGGAAAAATCTCATTTGGGATTTTTGTGTTATTCTTTTAACAGACACCAGATTCTGTTTGCTAAAATGTTATTTAGAATTTTGCATATATTTTCTGCTGGTCTGTGATATTCCTTTTTATATTACATCTTTTTAAAGGTCTGTATAAATGTTAGACTCATATTTCTCTGTTCTCTGTGCTCTGACTCTACAGCAGTTAAAATCCATGGGAAATATTTTTCGAAGTTTTGGAAGAACTATGAATATAATCTTATATTGACTGCTCACCCAGCCAGTTGCCCCAAAGCCCAATAACACAATTACCTCATGATTCCTGAGGAAAAATACCATGTTTTCTTCATTCCTATCTATATGCAAGTTTCTTGTTCTGAATTCATTTTCTGTCCCTCTTTTTTGGTTAATCTTGTCTTGGGAAAACACTAGCACTCTTGACTTTTGTTTTCAGTGCTGCGAGGGTAGTGTTGATTAGCTATTTCAATAGCACAGACATCATATTTTGCCCAAAGTATGTACTCCATAAATGCAGAGGAGAAAGAGGAAGGAATGAGAGGAAACAGTGAAAATCTCAACTATTTGAGTCCTTAGACAACTCTACAGCACACTACAATTTGTGTATTTTGAGTCAGATAGATTTATCTATCACCAAATCAATTACTTCTTAATTCATAAAATGTCCATGTTGTTTTGCTTAATAATAAAAAGCATTTTTTTTAAAGTTTGAAATCCCTATTTTTATAGACTCATGTGTGTGATGTGCAAGTCTCTAGCAGAAGCATGAACATCAAGGAGGTGCAAACCAAAACCACTCTGAGATGTCACCTCACCCCAATCAGATTGACTATTATAAAAAAGACAGAGGCTAACAAATGCTGGTGAGGATGTGGAGAGAGAAGAACCCTCCTACACTGTTGGTAGGACTGTAAATTAGTGCAGCCATTATGGAGAACAGTATGGAGTTTCCTTAAACAAGTGCAGATAGAACTGCCGTATGATCCAGCAATCCCACTCCTTTGGATATATCATCCAGAAGATAGGAAATCATCAGGTTGAAGGGATACCTGCACTCCCATGTTTATTGCAGCTCTATTTACAATAACTAGGTGAGGGAAACAACCTAAATGTCCATCGATGGATGACTGGATAAGGAAACTGTGGTATATACACAGTGGAATGCTATTCAGCCATAAAAAAGAATGAAATTCTACCATTTGCAGCAACATGGATGAACCTGGAGAAAATTATCCTAAGTGAAACAACCCAGGTACAGAAAGAGAAATACCACATGTTCTCACTCATAACAAGGAACTGAATCCATAAATAAACAAATGAACAATAAAGAGAGACAGAGAGAAAGAAATGAATGCCTATGACAAGATAACATCCGTAACCCCTCTCTCCGAGTTGTCTTTGGAGATAAGAAACAACTACAAGCATGCTTGGAAGTTTGTACACCCCCAGACTCGCAAGAGTCTTCAGTTTTTCAAACACTAATCTAAGAACTGCTGTGAAGGTAGTTTGCAGATGTAAGTTAAGGAGATTATTCCGGAAAATCTTGGTGGATCTGCTAACTGAATCAATTAGGAGGTTTTAAAAGTAAGGTTGAGGTACGAAGAAGGGAAAGAAAGAGAAAGAGACAGAGAGAGCATGAGCAGGCAGAAAAGGAAATTCCACCTATGGACACCACATGGGTCTATGCCCACGAAATTCATCCTGCTCATGTTTTTCCATTCCTTCCTGCCTGCTTTATGAATTTCAGACTTGCTTATCCATCTACCACAATTGTGTAAGTTAATTCCTTGCAATAAATCAACTATCTATCCTTCCATCCATCCATCCATCCATCCATCCATCCATCCATCCATCCATCCATCCCCATCCATCCATCCATCCATCCATCCATCTAGTTCTGCTTTTCTGGTTGAACTCAGTTGGTTTCATTAATGTCTTCTCTAAGAAATTGTCATCTGCCTCCACATTACAACATTATTCTCCTATAATTTCTTCTAGAAACTTTATAGTTTTAGTTTACATGTTTAAGTTTATGATCCATCTTGAATAATTTTTTGTGTGTGATGTAAGGTAATAGGTGAGGTTTATCTTTTTCTCATTTGAATGTTCACTTTTTCCAGTAATGTGTATTTAAAAATCTTTTCTATTTTTATTGAATTGGTTTATCATCTTTATCAAAAATTATATCTAATACATGTGAGTCTATATTTGGTGATACTATTCTGTTTTCCCTATATTTTTAAGCCTTCTTTCTTTTTATTTATTTATTTTTTTTTATTTTTATTTTGTCAATATACAATGTAGTTAGTTATTGTGTCCC
>NW_007727361.1:234451-237887 GCF_000696425.1 Galeopterus variegatus
CGATCCATGTTGTTGCAAATGGGAGTATTTCATTCGTTTTTATAGCTGAGTAGTATTCCATAAGCCTTATTTCAATTTATATCATGATTTTTTGTAGCCTTATAGCATTTCTTCCAACCACGTTGTTTAAATCCTTCAATTTTTTTTAAGTCCTTGTGCATTCTAGATGCTTTGCATTTGTGTATAAACTTTAGAAACATCATATTAAATTCTAAAAATGCGCAATAGTATTTAAGTTATTTCTATACAAATTTAGAAAAACAATGTAATGTTCTTATGAATAATTTTATATCTTTACCCTAAAATATTTTATTTTAATTTTTAATCTTTGACTCTTACAATAAGTTGTATCCATTTTCAGTGACCTTATATACCTTTTACTAAGCCTCAAAAACTCATTCTTAGGTCACTAAATCATAAACTTTATATATATAAATGGCTTTTGTGGCTTTTCATATTAAAAAACTCAAGTTAATTAAGAGTGAAATTTTTAAATTTTAATATAGGCAATCACCTTAGAACCAGCTTTCTCCATGTGCTTCTCCATTTGAGTTTCTAAAGCTAATTTTCCTACAGCAGCTTACAATATAAGTTAAATTGACTAAGTGTGAATTTCCACGCTGTGCCTCTCCAGTCATTTCTTTGATATTAAAATTATGTTTGCCACTTGGATGTCTTCAGGGATATGCCCTGAAAGGAATATATAAGTGGGAATGTCCAACAGAGTATGCATGATTTTTGCTCAAACTAATTTATTCTACCAGAAAGTTAATAGACTTTCAACTGAGTACAGCTTAGACACCAATAATTTTAAATGTCTTTCATCAAATTTTATATTAAGTAGTCAATTAAATTGTTGCCCTTAATGTAAGCTCCATGTAAGGTAGAATTTTTGCTTGTTTTGTCCAGTCCTATATGCCAAGCACTTAGTTCAGTGGCTGGCACATTGGAGGATACTTAGGTGTTGAATAAACGAACTGTACCCCAATTCATTTTTAATGTATATATTTTAGTAATTTGATGTATAGTTATTTTACCAAAAAAATAACTTTAAGTTTCAGGGAACAGTTTTATGCTTAATTGAATGTATGAACTGTTGAATTAGCATTAACTCCACTTACCTTTTTTCCTGGGTTCATAGCTAAGTTACCTTTCTCAGCCTCTCTTACAGTTAGATGTGGTCATATGACTCATCTCTGGAGAATAAATGAAGGTAGAAATAATAAAATTACTTACATGCCTGACCATGCAGTCTTCTGGTCTCTCTCTTCCCTATATGTTGGATGGGTATAAATTCCCAGGTGATCATGGAAATCATATGATGTAGATGGCAAAGAGTGAATTATTAGCCTGGGATCCTGGATGGCGAGTAGACAATCCCTGTACCCCAACCACCTCTACTTAGATTTTATGTGAGTAAAAAACAAGTACCTATTGTGCTACACAGCTGAAATTTGGCAGTGTTATTTATAACAGCAGTTATCCCAGTTAATGCATAAGTGTTAGAATGCTGCAATGACAAAAATCTAAATGCAAGTCATCAGGTTGGTAATTTGGTGGCAGGAAGTAATAAAAGTGATGGAAAAAAGCAGATAACATTGCTGGTGGGAATGCAAAATAGTACAGCCACTTTGAAAAATAGTTTGGGGGTTTCTTACAAAACTAAACATACTTTTACCATATGATCCAGCAATGGCTCTCCTTGGTATTTACCCAAACTTCTATACACACAAAACCATGCACACAGGTGTTTATGGCAACTTTATTAATAACTGCCAAAGCCTGGAGGCAATCAAGATGCCCTTTAATAGATGGATGGCTGTATAAGTACGTTCAGACCATAGAAATTGACTACCAAGCAATGAAAAACATGCAGGAAACTGAAATGTATACTACTAAGTGAAAGAATCCAATCTTAAAAGGCTGCATTTGTGATTCCGATTATGTGACACTGTAGAAAAGGTAAAACTGTACAGAAAGTAAAAAGATCAGTGATTGCCATGGGTTGGAAGGAGGGAGGGATGAAAATGCAGAACACAGAGGATTTTAGGGCAGTGAAACCATTATGTCTGATATTGTGATGGTGGATATGAGCCATTATACTTTTCTCAATACCCACAGAATGTACAACACCGAGAGTGAACCCTAATGTAATCTATGGGCTCTGGGTGATAATGATGTCTCAGTGTAGGTTCACTAATCCTAACAAATGTACCACTCGGGTGTGGGATATTGAGGTGGGGAAATATCCTTGTGCGAGGGCACGGGATATTTGAGAAATCTCTGTATTTTCTGCCCAATTTTGCTGCTCTAAAAAAATAATGTCTATTAAAAATGATAGAATTACAGAAATTCATATTAGGCAGTGGTAAAGAGAGTTAAAAAATTGTTGCTTGTGATAACATGGAAGGCCAACCACTACAGTATTAATTTCCTTGTTCTGCGGTAACAAAGCACCACAAACTGCATGGCTTAAACAACAGAAATGTTTTGTCTCACAGGTCTGGAAGCTAGATGTCCGGCGCTAGAGTCAGCAGGGTAGGTTCCTTCTGAGGGCTGGGGGAGAGAATCTATTCTATGCTTTTAGTGGTTTGCTGGCTATCTTGGCATTTCTTGGCCTGTAGAAGTACTACCCCAATCTCTGCCCTCATCTTCACATGGCGTTCTCTCTGTGTGTATCTCTGTGTCTAAATTTCCCCTTTTTATAAGAACAACAGTTATATTGGATTAGGGGCCTATTCTACTCCAGTAAGCCTTCACCTTGACTAATTAAAGATGCAATTACTTTATTTTCCTTAGGCACTGGGAATTAAGTCTTGAATATATAAATTGTGAGGGAGCACGATTCAACCCATAAATCCACCAAACCCAGAATTGTGAGAGAACAGGTTAGCATAGAACAGTTATAAGGTGTTTTGGTTCCTATTAGCTGAGTGTAATAAAAAATATAAAGAAAAGATGGTCTTAGGTAATAATTGGGTGGTGTAGGCTGAAAGAATGTAAATAGAGGAACTCCAGAAATATGAGGCTTTGACGAGTTGGAAAAACCACAATTCATAGGAAATTCTATTGAAATAGCTTTGAGTGACACACATCTTCCCACTCAACCTAGAATTTCTCAAGAGAGCTGTTATACAGTCGAAGAGAATGGAATAGGGCAAGATGGCAAAAAACAACTTGGACTTGATAATTATTTCTAGGAAAAAAGCCAGAACGACTTTAAATGTGATTATTGACAAATGAAACTAATTTAAAATATGCACATTAGAAGTCTGTTAAGCAATTGAAGAAATAAGACAAATTTTAAAATGGCTTTAATCACTCAAGTTCTAAAACAACTTTTAGATTGTCAGATATGCACCGGTAGGAGTTGGACCATGAAAACTGTAAAGCTCACAAGCAGGGAAAAATTACCAAAATCCACGTCAGCTGTGTC
>NW_007727361.1:238337-244789 GCF_000696425.1 Galeopterus variegatus
AATACGAATCTTTCCTTGAACTTTTTGAAGACGCTTGTAGAGTCATATAATGTTTTGTGCCCGTGTCTGGGGTAGAGAATCTTCACAAGGCTTGCCACAGGATTTCTAAGTTATTATGTCCAAAAAACACTGTGTGTTTCTAATGCTTCCTTTGTGGATTTCTATTGTGTTTTTGCTCCAACATTGTACATATGGAAGGGCAGTGGTGGGACAGTATTCTTGTTTTTAATTTCTAGATTGCCATAACACAGAGGCACACAGTCATTCCTCAGTATCCCGGGAGATTGGTTCCAGAACCCCCTGCATCTGCAGATGCTCTTGTCCCTTATATAAAGTGGCATAGTATTTACGCATAACCTAGGCATATCCTCTTATGTACTTTAAGTCACCTCTAGATTACTTATAATATCTATAACAATGTAAATGCTATGTAAACAGTTGTTATTCTGTATTTTTTATTGTATTGTTACTTTATATTTTTTATTTTCATTTTTGAATATTTTTGATCTGTGGTTGGTTCAATCGGTGGATGCGAAACCCGCAGATAGGGAGGGATGACTGTATTGGAGATGGGGCAAGGACAGTGCATTGTGTGAAAATCCTAGCCCTTGCACCTAACCCTTTGTCCTCTGGAAATAGTGGGCTGTGTTTTATCAGAAGAGGAGCAAAGCAAGTATGTGGTGACCAGAAGAATGTCCACGGCACTGTCTGGCTAGTTATTCACCTACTTTTTCCTCCTGGGCACACAGCTTGAGTTTGTTTTCCAGCCTCATTTGCAGCTAGGTATGCCCGTATGACCAAATTCTGGCTACTTCATTGTCTGGGTGATAAAAATTGCATGATTTTCTATTTCTATTTTTTCATCTGCTTGTTGGATGTCAATGATAAGGACACTTCTGAAAATCACAGTCACACATTGAATATTATTCAAGCCTCTGCCAGTCTGGGTTCTTAAAATGTTTGGGCTTACACCCAACCCCTCATGCCAGTTAGTCTGACACGAGTAAGAATTAACTTTCATTTATGAAGTCACTGAGATATGGGGGAGTGTCTACTATAATAGTTAGTATTACCTTCATTAATTCAAGTATCCTTGCTGTATTTTGTCTTAGATTGGCTTATCTGAGAAGGAGACCCCAAGAAAAGAATTTGAATTCAAATAGTTTATGTGAGAGATTATTACAGGATAACAGGGTAAGGGCAACTTGAGACTAACAGGAAAAAAGACAAGTGTGCACTAATGAGGTTACTGCTCTAGTCAATCAACTGGGACTTATTCCCTTTGGTGACTTCTAGGACATGTGTGGAACACATCTCAGAGATATGTCACCCAACAGGCAAAAAAGCTGTGCCATTGGATGAGGGCTTCTCCTAGACACATCAACCCATTCGTCCTTTCAGCCTCTGCATGCGTGCCCCAGGTATGCTGTTACGGGATGAATTGTGTCTCCCCCAAATTCATATGTTGAAGTCTTAATCACCATTGTGTTTGTATTTGGTGATCTGGCCATTAAAGAGGTAATTAGAGTTAAATGATGTCATAAGGTTGGGGCCCTAATCTAATGTGACAGTTTCCTTATAAGAAGAGGAAGAGACACCGGGAATGTTTGTGCACAGAGAGAAGGCCATGGGAGGATACAGGGAGAAAGCATCCATCTCCAAACCAAGGAGAAAAGACTTAGTAAAAGCTAATTCTGCTGATACCTTGATCTTGGACTTACAGCCTCCAGAACTGTGAGAAAGTAAGTCTTCATTGTTTAAGCACTCATTGTGTGGTATTTTGTTATGGCAGCCCCAGCAGACTAAAACACACACTCCTATAGCACCAGACAGTGCACGGGCTGAGAAATGCAGATCCTTGCAGTAAGAAGCATGAGCATGCAATGGATGGGTGAGGCCCTGACAGGGCCAGTGAAGGCCCTGCTTGCATCACTCAGAACCTCCTGTGCCCTGTGTTAAGTTCAGTCTCTCCTGAAATTGATTTTTCAAGGTGGTGGCTTCTCACAGCTCCCAAGACTTATAGGAGGTTAGTGGAACCTGCAGCATTCTCCACTTCTGCATTTTGTTCTGCACTATAATCTCCCTTGTCTACATCCATTCTATACTCCACTCGACCTCATGCAATGTTTCTGCTAGTCTAGCTCACTCGTACGTGGGTAAACCAACCTGCACCCATGGGACATCTGAGCTACTGCTCACCATCCCCTGTCACATCATGCCCGCTTCCGTTGCTCATTCTAGCTATTACCAGGCAGAAGGTTAGGTAAGAGGCATCCAGTAAATAACCGGAGTTCTAGACAATCTCCCCATTCCTTCAATGTATAATTGTGCTTCTGTATTCATGGTAATAAAGACAAATTACCTCTGCTATTAGCTCCTTTCTTTGTCAGCTGGTGTGTTAAGATGAGTAGTCCAAAGTAACCAGGTAACAACGTAGTTACTAGTGTGTGTAAATCCCAGCCCCGGGACCAACACCACTAATTCAGTGCTCCTAAAGGTGTTGGGAAAGGAAACAATTTCCTAGATGAGTCACTGGAAGTAATAATAAAAGGACCACCCCTCCTTCTATCCTTTGGTTTCTGATCCATGTGGAGATGAACAAAAAAACCCAAATGAGAAAAAGAAGAGGCTATTTATTCACAGATTGCTGTAGCAAGGGAGTCAGCTACAATTACCAGCATCACTAGACTCCGCAGAGTCCCAAAGGCAGGCAGGATGTATATATCAAAAATATTTTTACCATCAAGAAAATAAACGCTTAACATAGCAATGAGACAGATAATGTATTGTAAATGTTTCCTTCTTTGTCAATGATCACTTCTTTAATTACAACCAGCTGATAGAACATTAACATGAACACTATAAAGCATGCTCAGATTAATGAAAGCAATAAAACATTTCACCTGTTAATTTAATTAATGGGTGCTTGAAATTATTCTAACTATATCAACAAAGCATTTTAAGCTTAACACATAAAAAAACCAGAAAAGATGTGTTACTTTTTTATTTTATTAAGAATTTTTAAAAGCCGTATCACAGCAAGTGTAATTATTGACTACAAAGTCCACCAGAAGGCTTTTTAAGAAAAATGCCACCGTGTGTAAATGCCAGTGCTTTATACCAGGTGATGTTGTAAGCAATTCCCTGACTTTCCAAGGCATGGTGCACAGCTTCCTGAATTGTCATATAAGTATTTTTATATTTGTTTAAAATATTTAAAATAAATATATTACGACATATGTATTTTTCTTGAAAAAATATTATGAGGAATTATTGCTTTATGAAACATAGTTTGGGAAATATTCATCCGTTTAAAGCCTATCAACTGGGAATAAAAAAATGCAGAATCTATTTGCTTTTTGTTTGTATATATTTTTCATATATAAGAGAGATATTTAACTTAGTTTCCTTAACAGGAGATAGGTGTCATCGCATTAGATTTAGTTACTTCACTCAGTTTTCAAAATGGTAAAATAATATCTGGGAAAGAAAATTGAATAAAATATAAATACCCCCAACAAATTATTGCTTCTAAGAAAGAGAACTTTTATCAATGCTGTTGTATTTTTATTCTCAAAAATCTATCACTGGTGGTCTTTTTTAAAAAGAAAATTCATGTAGTTATGCAGAAAAATATATTTAAATTGATTATGCAAAAATATAAAATTGCTTAGAGTTTCTGCTCTTATTTCTTGTGAACTCAGAAATGTTTTAAGAAAGCAATGGAATTTCTAAACATCTTCATTGTTATAATTTACATAAAATAAAACACACCGATATAAGGTATACTTTGACGATTGTGACATGTGTGTGAACAGCACCTCAATCAAGATATACTCATTTCCCTTTACATTTATTACCGTCTTGCCCTGTGGTGTACCCTCCTGCCAAGGACGCCACTGTTCTGATTTTTATCACGTTGAATCACACATTGTGTGTGCTTTGCTATCTGGCTTCTTTCACTCAGTAAAGTGTCAGTGAGATTCATCTGTGTTGTTATATATATCAGCAATACATTCATTTCTTTGCTGAGTAGTGTTCTACTATAAGAATATAAAAAACTTTTTTATCCACTCACCGTTGAGGGACATTTGGATTCCAATTTTTGCCTGTTCTTTCCACTTTTTTATGGTTATCAATAAAGCTATTATAAACATTCTTTACTAAAGTCTTTTGTGGACATTTATTTCATGTAATAATAAAACTGAAAAAAACACTTGTACAAAGTGGATGTACTATTTTATACTCTGACTCTTAATATATGAGGGTCTCAAATGTTCCCCATTCTTGTAAATAGTTGATTTTATCAGTTTTTTTTCAATTTTAGCTATTCTAAAGAGTGTAATTGGCATCTCCCCCTATGGTTTTAGTTTGCCTGAGAGTGTTATTGTCTTAGAGAATTTTGGCCCTGGGGGTGTTACAAAAAAGATGTGTGGCTGTTTTTCATGATGAAATAAAATTTTGAGTTAGAAATATAAAATAAAAGCTAGGATTGGGGACTGTGAAGTAGATATGGTAAAAAAAAAAATCAACCAGCAGCAAGAAATATTTAAACGATAATGAGATATTTATTCATACAAAATAATGTACTTATAATGAAACAAGAAAGTAAAAAAAAAAATACAAAAAGAAGGAGTAAATGGGAAAGAAGGAAAATTAGAAAAGCAGACTACAGAGGGTTTGGTAATATATAAGCTTTCAATATAATTTATTTTCGAATTAGGGCACTCCAGAAAATAAAAAGTTCATTAAAGAATAATTAAAATAATTTAACAACATATTTACTTGTTGACTCAAAAATTGTTTTTTATTATATTGGTGGACCTATAAAATAGTTTTATGAAAATAACATTTTCAAAAATAGTTTTTCAAAATGTAAATAACAAATCTGTGTGTATTAAGCAAAAATTTTAGAAAATGTTTTATATTGATTATCTAAAAATAATAACATACAAGTTTCAATTCTGAAATTCTATACTTGTGATATGGAATATCTCAACTTGTAGACAGAATGATTGCATAGAGTTCCTCTGTTTAATTAAATCAATTACATCCTATATCAGAATCAAATGAATATAAAAAGTTCTTCAATTTTGCAGCACCTAAATTTGACAAAACAAAATAACTAAAATATAAGTTACTATTAAATGAGTTGTGTGATAAAAATTTTTGCCAAAGAAAGGGTCTCTAAAAGGAGGCCAAAAGGCAGTATCTGTGGAATTATTTGAGCTGTGATATTAATATCTTTCAAGTGACAAATTCATAACTAAGAATATTCTGTATTTAACAGTAATTGTTCTGCACTTCACAAGTCTACTAACACATAAGTGGGTACTACAAAAAGTTCATGGAAAGATTCATATTATCTTTTAATTCTATTTTTCCATGAACTTTTTGAAGTACCCTTGAATAGTGATAACATTTTTATGAAGTATATTATGGTCCACAGAGGTGAATTGATTGAAGTCAACAATTTCAAATTTCCTAACCATAAAATGTGACTTTGAAGAAGCATATATACACATTTGTAAATGACTAAGAAATAATAAGAGCTATATATTTTTATGCACAGGCCATAAGGGAAAAGATAAATGCATTGTTCCTGAGGGCAAATATTAATAAAAGTTTCCATTCATCAAAAGACAGCATAAAAAATTCAAAAGAACAAGCGTGGGAGAAAGTACTTACAGCACAGTTTCTGAATATTAAAGGAAAAGAATCATCCTACTCCTCAATTAGAAAAATTCACTGTTATGAATAGCTAATTTACACAAAGGGGAAATGTCAGTGCAGACTGAAAGCACATGACAAAAGTCTGACGAATCTAAAAATACCTAGGAGTCTGGGCAATGGACACTTGCACTGCACTCTAGTGAATGTGTAAACTGACAGAGTGATTGTGGATGGAAATCCAGTATAATTTAGTGAAATTAATCATTTGTATACTGTATTAGTCCGTTTTTGTTGCTTATAACACAATACATTGAACTGGGTGATTTATAAAGAAAAATAAAATTTACTGCTTACAGTTTCTGAGGCTGGGAAGTCCAAATTCCATCTGGTGGTGGTGACAGTGACCCAGGGGTCTCACATTGTAAGATGGTGGAAGCAGAGAGGGCATAGATTTTCCCCTTCTTTCAAAGCCCTCAGAACCACACCCCTGACCACCATTTTTTTTTTCCTTTTTGTCTTTTTTACTGACCAGTAATGGGATCGCAACCCTCGGTGTTGCACCCGCACCGCGCTCAGCCAGTGAGCGGGAACCGGTCTCCACATGGGATCCGAACCCTCGGCGGGAGCGCCGCCATGCTCCCAAGCGGTGCACTCTCCAGCGCGCCACCAGTCCGGCCCTGACCACCATTTTTAATCCATCCACTACTGCATGGTCCTTCAACCCAATCACCTCTTCAAGGCTCCACCTTTCAATTACCATAATAGGATTTCCCACCCTC
>NW_007727361.1:245387-246272 GCF_000696425.1 Galeopterus variegatus
GGGCTACAGTAACAAAGTACCACAGGCTGCATTATTTAAAAAACAGAATTTATGTTCTCATAGCTCTGGAGGTTAGAGGTCTGAAATCAAATTATCAGCAGGGTTGGTTCCATCGCAGGGCTGTGAGGGAGAATCTGCTCGATGCCTCTCTGCTAGCTTCTGGTGGTTTGCCAGCAATCTTTGACATTTGCCTTGTAGATGCATCGCCCCAGTCTCTGCCTTCATCTTCATATGGTGTTCTCCCCCTGTCTTCATGTCCAAATGTCCCCTTTTTATAAAAATATTACACATATCAGATTAGGGCCCATCCTAAAGATCTCATCTTAACTTGATTAAATCTGCAACAACCCAATTTCCAAATAAAGTCACATTTAAAGGTACTTAAAGGAGGTTAGGATTGTAGCATATCTTCTTTTGGGGGACAGAAGTCAACCCATAATGATACCAGTAGAGACATAAGTGGCTAAAACACATAAGATGCTTCAAAGGAATAATAATGTGTATTACAAATATTAGGGTATTTCAAAAAGTTTGTGTAAAAGAAGAACAGAAAGATAATGTGAATCATTCAATGAAGTTTTTTTTTTTTTTTTTTTTTTTTTTTTTTTTTTTTTTTNAAGGCTCCACCTTTCAATTACCATAATAGGATTTCCCACCCTCTTAACAGTCATAGTGGGGCTAAGTTTCTAATACTAAAACATGGGGGATACAATTCAAGCTTCAATGAGTTTGACGGGGACATAATTCAGTCCCCTACATATACCATGCAATACAGCTATCCTATTCTGTGGCATATAGTTCAGAGAAACTATCACACATCCCTAAATGAACACACATGAATATATTTATCAGACCATTATTTATCCTGGACGGCTTAGTAGACAA
>NW_007727361.1:248094-249910 GCF_000696425.1 Galeopterus variegatus
AAAATTTTGATTTTGACCAGAATGTATCACGTTCAAAGTATTTTTGTACGTTTGGTTTCAGTAAATTATTTTAATTTACTCTCCATGCCCTTTTGCTTGTCATCTTATTATCCACATTATTAATATCTTCAATTCAGAGTTTGTAAGTGAATCTCTTTCTTGGCCTCAAATGTTACTTATTTAATTTGCATATTTTTTGCCTACTATAGTGTTATGCACATAAAGAGTGGCTCCTATAACTAGAGCTATTGGGAATAATATCTTTATTTTAGGATATAATTATTTTTCTCATTTGATATACTACACTTTATTGCTGGTCAGTAAAACCCAACCTTTCCTAACCTGCATCTATTTTTAAATTTTCTAACTCCATATTCAAAAAACAACAATTCATACTTGATATTACTACGCAATGTCATATTTCTCCCCAGAATGTTTGCACCAGTTGAGACTTTCACCAACAGCACGCAAATGTGTCTATTTTCCTTCATTTTCTCTTCTGACCTGTACTTCCTACAAATTACTACTTTTTTTTGTCCTTTTTGAGACCAGCTGCACCGCGCTCAGCCAGTGAGCGCTGTGAGCGCACTGGTCATACCTATACAGGATCCCAACCTGCGGCGGAAGAGCTGCTGCACTCCCAGCGCCGCGCTCTGCCGAGTGCGCCACGGGATCGGCCCTAAATTACTACTTTTTAAAAGATGTAAAATTATTCACCCATTCCCAATAATTATCGTAAGCAAATGCAGTACTCACACACTCTCATACACACACACACACACAAACACACACACACTTCACATTTGGAATTCTTAACGTACTTTTTTGCGATAACACTTTTCATTTTGTAATGCTATTGAATTTGATTTATTCGAAACACTCATAAAGGATCCAAAAATTGATACATAACTGGTTTGTCATTAGCAGGCCAGCTCTCTTTAGATTCTGTGAAAGAAGCCTTAAGGCTTATTATTTTGGGAGTGGTTTAACAAAAATTGCCTATCTTCTAGAGATGAGTGGTGAGTAATAGAGGTGATATAATTCTAAATCTAACTAAAGTAAATTGCATACTTTTGTATTTAGAAATAAATGAATCACTAGGCAAAGGAGAGATAATATAAAGAAAAAAGACAACAGAACTAAGGTTTCCCCCCCCTGTTCAGGAAGGACATAATGCAAACTATATGCTTTGCAAATAATTTATAGATTACATTTGACTTAGAAATAGGATTATAAAGAAAATACATAAATATTAACTTGATAGAGTTATTACCTATTTACATGAAAACATGAATGCATGTTTTTCATAACCATAAAGAACATAGGCATTTCCTTCTAGCTACTATTAAGACTTGATTTTTAAAAATCAGAGTTCCTATGAGAAATAACAGTTCTTGTTAGTTTCTCTAGATAGACCTGATTTGTGTACAAAATATCCTTGAAGTAGTCTAGCCATGTGGGTGGAACATTAGCAAGTGGGATGCAAGCTGTGCCTTGAAATCTGCTTGTGTGCTTGGACTTCCCTTTGTGTCTTGCTATTGCTGAGAGGAGGACTATCCTAGGAGGCTACTGCCATGTAGCCTGGCTCTCAGGACAAGATGTGGAGCAGATCTGAGAAAGCTAGGCTTATAGGGTGACACAGAGATACCCTGCTAAGCCTAGCTGATGTCAGCTAGCTCCCAGCTAACTCCCAAATGTGCGAGTGAAGCCAGTGAGATCACAGAGCTGCTCTGGTGCATCTGCACATACATGAGAAAAAAAAAAATCTTATTGCTGTTCTTATGTCTAAAAATTCTTATGCCACTGGGACTTAGAG
>NW_007727361.1:251242-252430 GCF_000696425.1 Galeopterus variegatus
AGAATTTCATTCTTTTTTATGGCAGAGTAGTATTCCATGGTGTATATTTACCACAGTTTCCATATCCAATCATCCATTAATGGACACTTACGTTGGTTCCATATCTTGGCTATTGTAAACAGAGCTGCGATAAACATGGGACTGCAGGTATCCCTTCGACATGATGATTTCCATTCCTCTGGGTATATATCTGGAAGTGGGATTTCTGGATCATATGGAAGATCTATCTGTAGTTGTTTGAGAAAAGTCCATACTGTTTTCCACAGTGGTTGTATTAGTTTACAGTCCCGCTAACATACAGAAGCGTTCCCTTCTCTCTACACCCTTGCCAGCATGTTATTCATCATTTTTTTGATTCTAGCCAGTCTAACTGGGGTGAGGTGGTATCTCAATGTAGTTTTAATTTACATTTCCCTGATGACTAGTGATGTTGAACATGTTTTCATGTACCTGTTGGCCATTCATATCTCTTCCTTCGAAAAATGTCTATTCAGTTCCTCGCCCATTTTTTAATTGAGTTATTTGGTTTTTTTACTGTGTAATTGCTTGAGTTCCTTGTATATCATGGATATTAATCTCTCGTCAGATGCATAGCTAGCAAAAATTTTCTCCCACTCTGTAGGTTGTCATTTCACTCTTGATNGTGCTTTCAGGCTCATGTTCATAAAGTCTGTGCCCAGACCTAGTTCCTGAAGTGTTTCACCACAAAGTTAAACTGTCTGTATTTGCAGGTGACATGATACTACATATAGAAAAATCTATATATCCTAAAACTTCTAGAGCTGGCTAATAACTTTAGTAATGTTGCAGGATACAAAATAAATGCCCCCAAATCAGTTGCATTTATATATTCAAATAATGACCTAACAGAAAGAGAAATAAAGAAAGCCCATTTACAATTGTCATGAAAAAAATAAAATACCTAGGGATAATTTTAACCAAGGAAGGGAAAGATCTATACAATGAGAAATTTAAACCACTACTCTTGGATTGGAAGAATTAACATTGTGAAAATGTCTATACTACCCAAAGTGATCTACAGATTCAATGCAATCCCCATCAGAATAGCAATGACATTCTTCACAGAAATGGAAAAAAACAATCTTATCTTTCATATGGAACAACATAAGACCCAATAGCCAAAGCAATCCTGAGCAAAAAAAATAAAGCTGGAGGCATAATACTACC
>NW_007727361.1:253273-254794 GCF_000696425.1 Galeopterus variegatus
ACTATATATGCACCTCTCACCATATACTAAAATCAACTCAAAATGCATAATACGGTCTTTCATTTTGTAGTTCCTGATTTTTCTCCACTTCAGGAAAATGCTCTACTATTTAGTTTTTGAATATTATTTCTAAACCATTGCTTCTGCTTTGTTGTTAAGGAAATTCAGATGTATTTATGTGGAATTTTTTTTTTCTCTTTCTTTCTTGCTATCTGTTGTCTCATCATTGGTCACATTTTAACCTGCATTCTAAGTGGGTTTCTTATGTATTTTCTTCACATCAATGATTCAGTTTTCTATAGCCCAGTTTGTCTTTTTTTGCTCTTAATGCGTGTTAATCCTTCTATTGTAGCTTTTCTTTTTAATGATACATTTATGTTTTCCTTTTCTCAATACATCATTCCAAGTTTTGAACTTATATCTCATTTTCATTTTCCCTTAATTTGGCCTATAAGCACAAACTATTTTGTCTCTAAAACATTCTTCTGTTTTTCAAAACAAATTATGGTCAGTGCACCCTACTGTTCTAACCACTGCTATTGAATTTTTCCTTTTCAGGTCATAAGCTGAGGATGAGTTGATAATCAGCTTCCTCCTAGTAAAACATGTGATGTTTAGGTCTCTGTGTGGATCTGCTAACCAGGGAGAAAACTCCTAGTTTCTAGTCATTTTGGCCCATGATGTCCCTTGTGTCCCAAATACAGAGCATGAGGTTAAGTGGGTGGGGAGAATCTAACATTCCGCACAGGAGTTCTCAATACTAGCCTATTGGTAAAGGATTTAATTATGTTTCTCCTAAAATTTGCACTAGTCTGTTAGTTACAGATGTTCTATCTTCCTGAAACACAGTGGTTATTTAACAAATATTGGTTATAAATAAATGAATAGGTATGTTAGTGAGTTTCCCATTTGGCTTAGGCAATAAAAGCGATTTTTATTTCTTGAAGTTTCTTTGACTCTTTAGAAGTCATTTCTTTCAGAAAAACTGTTTATATCCCCTGTACCCATTACTGTAAATCTTTTGAGAACAGGTTATCAGTATCTCCATATCTTATATATTCCATTTTCTCAGTCCTTATCTATTCCATTTTCTTAGTCCTTATCACATATAAGCTGGAGAAAATGTGTGCTTAACAAAATGGAACATAACACTGTTTTATGAGAGCTCTATTCCAGATGGAGCCTTCAAACCTCAAATCAAGATTCTGTTCTAGTTGTGTTATATTTTTCAATTTAAAATGAGGTATAATAAAAAAAATATTAAGCTCAAAGTCTTGGCCAAGAAAAAATGTAAATATCTTCAATTTTCCCCTCTGTAGCTGTTCTTAACTCTTCCCTTTCCTGCTTTCTATTCCAGGAAACTGACCTGAAACAAACAAGAATGGAAGGCTTGGGACAAGTGAGTCTGAGGGAGATATTTATGAATGGACCTTTAAAAATGGCCAGATTGTGTGCATATATCCTTAAATTAAATAACTGGAGATGAGAAAATCTGGTGAAAAGGTTTAATTAACTTGGTTA
>NW_007727361.1:255400-257090 GCF_000696425.1 Galeopterus variegatus
TCCTTAAATTAAATAACTGGAGATGAGAAAATCTGGTGAAAAGGTTTAATTAACTTGGTTAAAGCCACAAAATAGAATGAGTGATGAATTCATGAAAGACATACCTTTAATTTTTGACTTAACATTGAAAAGACTGTTAACCCCTTCAGGATGACACAAATTGGAGACAGTAAGAAATACACCTTTAGAATGTATAAAGGAGAAGTTGTGGCCAGAGATCTAGATCTAGGAGCCGTTTAAAGTGAACTATAAAGTCATCCAATGAGATTGGCTAGAAGGAGATGGACACATTTGTGTCAACGGCATGCAGGAAGTGTAACAACAACAGGCACCGAAAAATACTGCCTAAATATTGGAATTCATACACCAGAGTGAAAGTCACAAGCAACAGTCACATTATGAGCAAGCAGGGGATAACAAAACGATAGGACACGAGAAGCAGAGAATATGGAGCTGTAAGCAATCTTGTTTAATTCTGGAGACTCAAGTCCTATTATTACAGGGACCTTTCCAAAGAGAGATGACCAAAATTTTTAATCCATGCTAGTTATTGTAAATGGTGAACCTTCTTGTTAATATGGGTCAAATGTTATAGATGCACAAAGGAGGAAGATTAAGAGGATATTGTTAGATCGTTTTAATTGTAAAATATTTGAGATCATTATGTGAGCTCATCTGCAGTGAAATAAAGTGAAAGTCAGATATTGGTGGACTGAGGGGTGAGAGATAGTAATTACCACTCTAATAACCTTTACGGCAAGGTATTATTATCATTTGTTGACACATTAGGCAGGATAAATAACAAAACTAATGCAACCCTCAAATCCTACTGTGTAGTCATTCAAGGAATTCTGATTTTCCGAATGTTGAATGAGAGTGAGAGTAAAGAGTATACAACTCTACTTTCCATGTCTTCCATGAAAGAAAGGGGTGGAGTCAGAGACAACCCTGAGATAGAAGCAGAATCTTTCTTTGTGCTTAAATTATTTAAAGTCAATATTTTTTAGAAAAATAAAAAGATATTTTTTAGTGAAAAAGACAAGCTATACCGGTTTTTTTAAAACCCATGAGAAAGGGGAGAATTTCTAAATAAAGCTTAAAATGATATAGTAAGGACAAAAATAATAATTTAAATAAAACAATTTTTTCTTGATTGTCTTGGAAATGTACATGTTACAATAAAAGCCGATTCTGTTATATAAGCTCTTACCTTTCAGGAACCAATAAATTCTGTAAGTTCTTATTGTAGAAATCCAAGGACAAAATTTTAATGCCATTATAAATTTATGTCAAGAGTGGTGTGTGGTCATTTTATTTAATATACCTACTAATGACTTACTGATTTGAACACAGGAAGCTTAACTATTATTGTGTCATTTTACCATTTAATGCAAGAGCTTTAATTCCATGAAGGTTGCTTTTTAGAGCATTTAATGATGGTAAGTATTTAATCATCTCAAAGCAATATCATGTAGTTTCTTGGACTGTGAATAATAGGAATATTTATAAGATTTATAAATCTTATAATTTCCTTCAAAACCCTCACATTAACACTTTTGCATTTAAAACAAAGATGGTATAGAAAATAATACATTGCAGGATTAAGTTCTAGAAAATTTAGAGGAATTTTAAGTAGAAGCACCAAAAATATAATAATAATAATAATAATAATAATAATAATAATAATAAT
>NW_007727361.1:257587-270106 GCF_000696425.1 Galeopterus variegatus
AATAATAATAATAATAATAATAATAATAATAATAATAATAATAATAATAATAATAATAATGTGTATATCCCTCAGAGATCAGTGGGCAGTCTCCCAAGACTCTCACAGATAGAATGACACAGCAGTGGAGCTCTTTTATCCTATGATTTTCCAGCATGGATATTTTCTCCTTTGGGAATATTGTTCCTTCTTGACTCCAGTCTCTTACCTCTATCATGATGTCCTAGTAATTAGGCACTGAATAGCCTAGTCATTAGGCACCTTCCACATGAAGTTGTTTTCTCTCTGCTTTCCATGATATGCCTAGAATATTTTACAGTATGGGGAGCTGGGCAAAATGCAGCCAGAAATGATTTCTGACACTGAAAGACCTCCTGACCTGACTGAAAGTCAGTAACCAGAACTTCCTGACACTGGTCCACATTAGCTTAACTCGTTCACCATGCCGTGGCTCTGAGAACCCTGGTGGATGTTCTGATTACACTGGTACTTAATGAGCACTCTTCCCATGTGTCTTCATCCTTTAACATTGACTTGTAGTCTAAAACTACCAAAACACAAAAAGGCAAGAAAGGGGACAAGGAAGAAATAAATGATGACATATTGCTTTGTATTTTAGAAAATATAGTCCAAAAATAAAAAGTACTTGCTGAAGTGGGGCATAGCAAAGAACCTTGAAAACAACACCTATGGAACTTACTGTTTTTCATGAATTCCAGTGGTTCAGATAGAAAGTCATGCATTAGAGACAGAAGTAGATTTCTTTCATTCCAGTAGAATCACAATAGGTAGACCTACCTAGATGCCAGAAAGTAAGCCATGTCTTTGAGTACTTCTCAAAGTGTACAGATATGAATGTTACATGCACTGTCTCCTGAACCATTCCATGGTGAGACTGAGCTCTCTTCATCTGAGAATTGGTAAGCTAAAACAACAAACCCAAAATACAAGCATTGTATTTATACCAAATAATAGCAAAAAAAGAAGAGAAACAAACAAGCAAGCTATAGTTGCAAGTGGCTAAAACCCAACTTAAACAATGCTAAACAGAGGGAAGGTATTGGTTCATGTACTCAAATTGCAGACATTTATTTTTTCCATTCAAAAAGTATCTGTGAAAAAAAAAATTTGTGTAGAGCATTTCTATTCTAGGCCTATATAGAGAATAAAATAGACATGTTCCTTGACTTTGTGGACATTGCAATTTAGAAGGAAAGATAAATACATTTTTATAGAGACACTTCTAGACATATATCTATACAATTACAAGCTGTAATTTGCATTCAGAGCTACAGGACTATGACAATCAGAGCTTTCTTCTGTTTGTGTGCTGACATCCTTCTTTAATAGATTTTTGCCATGTGGTACAAAAAAACTATTTCCCCCTCTAGGATCACAACTCTATAGCACTGGGGGTCCAAGGGGAAAAAGAGATAATTTTATAGTTCGATTTGTAAAATTCTCAATAAAGAACTTTGATGACCAGTCTGAGGCTATACGCAAATGAGATTGGCTGAAAAATTAAAAATAGAGAATGAAAAATAAAGTAGAAAAATAAAAAAATATTTGATTAGAAATATTTATCTAGAAAAATGTAAATGCTCAATGAACAAGTTAGTGGTTGGGAAGAACTATCTAAATAAACAGCAATGGAGAAAAAAAATCACAAAGAAAAAACAGATAATGATTCTAAATCTTCAAAATTAACAGTAAAAGATCAGAAACAAAACGAAATGCAATTGCAAACATGGGACATATAGACAAAAGGATAAAGAACTTCTTACACATTAAGGAAAAAACAGATAATGATTCTAAATCTTCAAAATTAACAGTAAAAGATCAGAAACAAAATGAAATGCAATTGCAAACATGGGACATATAGACAAAAGGATAAAGAACTTCTTACACATTAAGGAGAAAAGCATTAATAATCCAAAATAAATTTTAAAAAATAAAAAGAAATATAAAGAGCCATTGAGCATATGGAAATATGTGGAAAATAATCAGAATCATGAAAATAAAAAGTTTTCTGTTGTAATCAAGACAATCTGTTATTGGCATAAGAACAGACATATAGGGCAATGGAAGAAAACAAAGCCCAGAAATAGACTCATACATACATGGCCAACTAATTTTCTGATGCATATGTCAAGTTAATTCAATAGGAAAAAGAGAGCCTTGTCAACAAATCATGCTGGAACAATTGGGCATGCATAGGCAAAATATAAAACATAATCTTTACCACACATCCATAAAAATTAACTTAAAATGGATCAAAGAACCAATATGAAAGCTAAAACCATAAAACTTCTATAAAGAAGCATAGAAAGAAATCTTCATGATATTGAATTAGGTCAAGGTTTTTTGCATAGAACACAGAAAGCATGGGCCATAAAAAAAACATAAGTGTGCACTTCATCAGAATATTCTATTACTTATTTCATTATTTTATCTGTTTCTTCTGTTTTCTCTTGTAGAAATCCTCATTAAATGTATATTCACAGTTTGTATATTTTTTGTGTGTCTTGATTTTTCTGCCTTTCTTTTCTTTTATTTGTCCTGTGTTATTTATTTGCCTCTGTGATTTTCTTATGTACCTCTCCAAGTATATTTCTGAGAATGTTAATTACATGTATTTTAATGCCAGTTTCCATTTTAATAACTTTTGTGTGTAAATTCTTCCATGTGATGTTTTTTATTTTTCTTTTATGATGCTGCTTTTTTCAAACATTTGCTGATTCTTCATTTGCTCTTACCTGTATGGCAGGATTTATTCTGCTATTCTCTGTGGGGTCATCACAGCAGAACGCCTACAGGACTTTTGTGACTTCTTTCTGTGGTACCAGAAGGTTCCTGTCTTCATCATACATTTACCTTTTGTCAGGGGCTGAGATGCCAGATGTTGGAGTAGCTGATTAAAGCATCAATGAGCCAAAAATGAGAGTTAAACGTGGAATCTTATTTCAGAGATCATCACTTAACTACCTTGTCCATTAAGATAATTTCCCTTTAGTTCTCTTACATTTTGATAATGGCTATATGCTCATTAACTGATTTTTAACATTTCTATTGACTTGGTGCATTTGGATTTTCACGAACACGTTACATCGGATTGCTTACTGTAGTTGTCTCTGCAGAGTGGGTGGAATCAGATGGTACCTCACGATTGATAGTTCAGACAATTCTACTTTCTTTGAATGCTTTTCACTTTTGATGCAATAATTTTGTAATTAAAGAGAAGTAAAAGGAACCACCACCAAGGTTAAATGCTGCTGAGAAGTGAAATAAACTTAAGTGCTGAATTATCTTGTTTATTTTTTATCCAGCAACAGAAAGTAGGTCATTGGTAACCTTGACAACAATTTTTTTAGTGATTGAGTTTAACAACATCAAAGGAAAATTTTCAAAAATTGTTAGGCAGTTAAGTCTGATTTATTAATTCAAACTATTTTAATATGAATTAAAACAATTTGCAAGAAAAGACAGATTCTTAAATAAGCAACATTTTAAGGGATGGGATGTAAAGACATGCCTTATGGAAGCACGTTTATGGGAAGCCTAAGGAAGCCTCATACTTCTCTTTAGAGAATACATATTACTATTTAAAGGAAATTTCTGACGAGAAATTACATTTTAAAAATTAAGTGCATGTAACATTTAATTATTATATTTAATATTTATAATTACTAAGTATAACAATATTTTATGAAACTTTAAGTGTGTACTTATATTCTTTTTATTAATGAAAACTTAATATTGAAAAATTAATCTTAACGTTATCACACTGCTGATTCTGAATTGTCAGTTTACACGAGTTTAATCATTAACAGTCTGAATTATGTATTCTTCAAATTAAAACAAATCACGTAATTATTCAGAATGATCTTTGTATGAAAGCATACACTATATTTTCTATAATATTGTTAAGTTACTAATATTTGGGTCAGGGAACTAATTTGTAGTTGGTAAAACTAATTTTATTAACAGTTCTCAGCCAGATTTTTTTTGCTCCTATAGGCAACTACTGTTTATAAATTTTTTGTCAAGAAAAGATTTAAAATAGTTGGATTTAGTGACCCAAAGGAAGAGGAAAGTATGTTTATTAACTGAAAGAGTCAGAGATCTGAGCTTAATACAAGATGAGTATTCACCTTAAATCACATAAATGGAATAAGCCAAATGAATATCTCAACCTTTTTCATCAAAGTTAAAAATTTTTGGCAAAATATAAATAACTGGTGAAAGTGCAGATGGAAGGGCAAGCAACATGGTTTTATCAGCGTACAGGTGCTTTCCATTGTCTGTACAACTCTCCATGATGAAGATTAGATTTCACCAATATCTTTTTAGCAACCACGTACGGAGATGTTGGGATTTGAGTCATGACAAATGCGCTTTCAACAAAAATAGCTGAACTTTATTTATTATTCTTGGTCAGTTTTTTAATAAAAATTTCTGTGAATAAAATTTTCTACTACTAAATTTTTTAAGCAGTAAAAATAATAAAGTGGAGAACCTTATTCCTATTGCCATTCTTTTTTTTTCTTTTCCTTTTATATGATTACACTATTTTATAGCATTTAAAAAATAATTCCACATATAGAAAATAGTATTTTGTTATATTTCCTTACAAATTTCTCTGATTTAGAATTCGACTTTTTCATGTCTTGCATTTATATGTAATTTCCTCTCCTGCATTGATCTATGTATTGATTCTTGTACTGGTATCACATCATTTTGATAATTGTAACTTCAAAATTTGACAAGGCAAGGAAAAACTAACCCTGTATCATTTAAGGTCCAACCAGAAAGGGAGAACCAACAGGAAATATATACATATATATATGTGTGTGTGTGTGTGTGTGTGTGTGTATATATATATAAATAAAGAGATTTATTTAAGGGAACTAGTTTATGCAATTGTGCAGGCTGGCGAGGCATGTGTGCAACATAAAACAAGCCGTCAGGAACAGCTGCTAGCACTCAAAGCTGCTCTTCATGGGCAGAGTTGCTTCTTCATCAAGGAAGTCTCAACTCTGTTCTTGAAGCCTTTCAACTATTGAATCGGGCCCACCCAGATTATCTAGAATTGTTTATGTAGAGCTAGGCCTAGGGCTCACAGACCCCTCGAGCCCATTGTCCAGACTGGGTCACAAACCCTTCATACACAGGTCTACGAGCCAGGTAAGAGGAAAAGGTCCTGGGAGCCATGGGTGAAGAAATAATAGGCTTTTTTCAGAGCTAGGACCAGTCAACCTAATATGGCTTCCCAGAGCGTCTTCTCGAAGCTTCCTTCATGCATCTGCGCCATTAGTCCTTTTTACTCAAGCCCATAATCTGCCCCCCCCCAAAAAAACCCCCAAAAAACAAAAAACCCCGGATGCACATGCACAATCACATTAGACAATAACAAGGAACACCTGTGCGCGCACATGCCCACCTCCGATGCTCGGCAAGACTCTGAAAATCCAAGGGTCCCTGACTATTTTACTCATATTTTCCCAACAGTTTACCTAGTATAAAGTCCCTTACTTAAAATTAATTGATTACAGATTTTAATCCCATCTACAAAATGCCGTCACCTCAATGACCTAGATTAGCATTTGAATGAAAAACTGGAGACTGTACTTTAACCAAGTTGACGTATCAAAAGACCATCAGAACTCTCATTACTTTTCCAGCTATTCCGTACTATTTACCAGCTCCTCCCTTACTCTGAATAAATAGCACAGTGACTGAAACATAACGGTATCTTATAAACTGATTAGTGTTTTTATTGTTCGTTGTTATAGCTTTTGCATAAGAAACAGAAAATAGTCATTGTGACATGCGACATATTAAGCAAATAGAAATTCAATAACAATTGTGAGAGCAAGTTAAAATTTTTCTGTTACTAAATTAATGCTAAAAGTGTTTGTAGGTGTGTTTGCCAAATTGTAGGACAAAGAATTTCAATAGAATTGCCTGTTCATTGATGTTACAAGTTATACTCAGCTCCTGGCTGAGGCTCCCCAAATTTTGATACCCCAGGGCATTCAGCACCTGGCTTGGCTCACCAAAGTTTTTACCAGGCACACAGGTCTGCCTGCCTGCCCTCCTTCAAGAGCAAACCACTCAAAAGGCAAATGTTGGTGAAAATGGAAGTCAGCTTTTATTCAGGACTACCAGTGACCTGAGGAGAGATATTAGGCTAACCCATCTCTCCAGTAAACCTGAAGGAAAATGGCCACACTAAAGCCATCTCAAAGACTCAGGTTTACTAGGGGTTTTTAAAGAGAGGGGCGAGGGAATGGAACTTGGAACATGAAAAGCAGGAGGGAGGGATCTCCTTGCAAGGAGCCAAGACTCCATCTGGTTTCTGCTCCTGTCCTTTTCTCGGGTTCCAACTGGGTAGTATGTGCCTTGTTGTCAGTCTGCTGCTTCAGGATTGCTGTAAAACAACTTTACATTTATGTAAATAATGTCATATTGCCCATAACCAAAGTTCAAAATATCAAATAACAATGGGGAAAGAGGGAACTCAGAGAAATGCATGCTAAGAAAAAAATTGTGTCCTTTTAAAATTTGCCTATAGTCCATGAAATTTTAGGTCCCAATGTGACTTCAGTCCTGCTCACTCCAACATTAATACTTTTAAAAAAATTAATTATTTTTGAAACGTAATTAACTGTGTGTTTCTGTGGAGTACCACATTGAATATCAATCACTGTGTACAATATGTGATGCTCACATCAGGACAATTAGTCCATGCCACATGACACTACGCAATCACTTCCCATGGCTCTCCACCAGCCCCTTGCTAACCTCCTCACCCTGCCTCTGAAACCCCTGTACTATTCTCTCCTTTTGAAAGTTCAACATGTTATTGTGATCATTAGGTTTCTTTATCTTATTTTTTAAAACATTTTAATTAATTTATTTATTTTTAGTTCTCCCTTATGAGTGGTGATGTGGTATTTCTCTTTCTGTGCCTGTTTTATTTCACTTAACATAATTTTCTGTAAGTTCATCAGTGTTGATGCAAATGGCAGAATTTTATTCTTTTTTCTGGCAGAGTAGAATTCCATTGAGAATATATACCACATTTTCCCTATTCAGTAATCTATTGATGGACATTTAAGTTAGTTCCTAGTCTTGGCTCTTGTAAATAGAGTGTGATAAACATGAGAGTGCACGTATTCCTTCAACTCGATGATTTTTATTCCTTTGAGTTTTTACCCAGTGGTTGGATTGTTGGATCATATGGCAGTTCTATGAGTTTGAGGAAACTCATAATGGCTGTACTAGTTTACAGTCCTACCAACAGTGTAGGAATGTTTCCCTTTCTCTGCATCTGCACCAGCATTTGTTTTTTGCTCTCTTTTTGATAATAGCCAGTGTAAATGGGGTGATATGATATGTCAATACAGTTTTGATTTGCACTTCCATGATGCGTTGTGATGTTGAGCATTTTTTCATTTTCAGACATTTGTATATCTTCCTTTGAGAAATGCCTATTCAGTTCCTTTGCCCATTTTTTCATGTGTCTATCAACCACTTGTATATCTTCCTTTGAGAAATGCCTATTCGGTTCCTACAAGGAACTCAAACAACTACACAATAAAAAAACAAATAAACCAATTAATACCTTCTCAGGTGTATAGTTTGCAAATATTTTCTCTTATTCTGTAGACTGTCTTTTCACTCTGTTGATTGTTTCCTTTGCTGTGCAGAAGCTTTTTAGTTTGATATATTCCCATTGGGTTATTTTTTTATTTTGTTGCTTGTGATTTTGGGGTCTTATTAATAAAGTCTTTGCCCAGTCCTACTTCCTGAAGAGTATCCCCTTTGTTTTCTTTTAGGAGCTTTACAATTTCAGATCTTATATTTAAGTATTTAATCCATTTTGAGTTGATTTTGGTATATGGCAAGAGGTCATAGTCTAGTTTCATTCTTTTATGTATGGATGTCCAGTTTTCCCAGCATCATTTATTGAAGAAGCAATCTTTTCCCCAATGTAGGTTCTTGGTGCCTTTGTCAAAGACCAGTAGGCTATAAGTACGTGGGTGGATTTCTGGGTTCTCTATTCTGTTCTATTGGTCCATATACCTTTTTTATTGATACCATGCTGTTTTGGTTACTATAGCTTTGTATTATAGTTTGAAGCATGTAATGTTATGCCTCCAGCTTTACTTTTTGCTCAAGATTGTTTTGGCTCTTCAGGGCCTTTCGCTGTGCCATATGAATGTTAGGATTCTTTCTTCTATTTCTATGAGAAATGGCACTGGTATTTTGATGGAGAGTGCATTGAATCTATAGATCAGTTTGGATAGTATGGGCATTTTTGCAATGTTAATTCTTCCAATCCAAGAGCATGTAATGTCTTTCCATTGTTTTGTGTCCCTTTTAATTTTTTTCAGCAGTGAGTTGTAGTTCTCATTGTAGAGATATTTCACCTCCTTGGTTAAATTGATTCACAGGTATTTTATTTTTTTGGTTAATATAGTAAATGAGCTTGCTTTCTTGATTTCTTTTTCTGCAAGTTTGTTATTGAATTATAAACACACTACTGATTTTTGAGCATTGATTTTGTATCCTGCAAATGTACTGAAATCATTTAACAGCTCTAAGACTTTTCTTGCAGTCTTTAGGTTTTTCAATAAGAGGATTATCTCAACACAATAAAAGGCCTATACAACTGCCAATATCATCCCGAATGGGAAAATACTGAAAGCTTTTCACTAAGAACAGGAAAAGACAATGATGTCCACTCTCAACCCTTCTATTTAACGTGGCATTGGGAGTACTAGCCAGAGAAATCAGGCATGAGAAAGAAATAAAGGGCATTCAGATTGGAAAAGAGGAAGTCAAACCATCCCTGTTTGCAGATAACATGATCTTATATATACAAAACCCTGAAGATTCTACAAAATAAAATTCTTAGAGCTGATAAACAATTTCAGTAAAGATGCATGAGACAAAAAGGGATATTTGGGTTGCTATCACCATTTCTTTTTATTGGTTATACATATTCATGGGGCATAGAGCTGACTGTCAGCACCTGTGCCCAAGATGTGACGATCAGATCCTACCACTTCAAATTGCAGTTATTCCCTGTGTCCCTCACCCAACACCATTCTACCTACCCCCTTTCACTCCTGGCAACCATAGGTCTGCTCTCTCCTTCTGTGAGTCCAATGCACCACTGTGGTCTTTCTTTCCTTCCTTCTTTCTCTCTCAGCTCCCACTTATGAGTGAGGACATGTGATATTTTCCCCTCTGTGCCTGGCTTATTTCACTTAACATAATTTTCTCTAAGCTCATCCATGTTGCTGTGGATGATAGAATTTCATTCTTTGTTATGGCTAAGTAGTGCTCCATTGTGGACATATACTACATTTTCCTTATCCAGTCATCCATTGATGGACATTCAGGTTCCATATCTTGGCTATTGTAAATAGAGCTGTGATGAACATGGGAGTGCATGTATCCCTTTGACTTGATGATTTCCATACTTTTGAGTATATACCTAGAAGTGGGACTGCTGGATCATATGTAGAACTATCCCTAGTTGTTTGAGAAACCTTCATACTGGTTGTACTAATTTATGCTCTGAACAGCATCGAAGAGTTCCCCTTTCTCTGCATTCTAATCATCATTTCCTCTCAGTCTTTTTTGATTATAGCCATTCTAATTGGGGTGAGATGATATCTCAGTGTGGTTTTAATTTCCATTTCCCTAATGATTAGTAATATTGAGCACTTATTTAAGTACCTGTTGGCCATTTGTATGTCTTTGAAAATTGTTTGTTAAACCCATTTTTTAATTGGGTTATTTGTTTTTTACTGTGTAGTTTTTTATTTCTTTGTATATACTGGATATTTATACCTTGTCAGATGTATAGTTTGCAAATATTTTCTATTAATCTGTAGGTTGTCTTTTCACTCTGTTGATTGTTTCCTTTGCTGTGCAGAAGTTTTTTATTTTGATATCATTCTGTTTGTTTATTTTTTCTGTTGTTGCTTGTGCTTTGGGGGTCCTGTACATAAATTCTTTGTCCAGTCCTACTTTGTGAAATGTTTCCCCTATGTTTTCCTCTTGTAGTTTTATAGTTTCTGGTCTTATACTTGAGTCTTTAACCCATTTGGGGTTGACTTTGGTATATGGTGAGAGGTGCAGGCCAAATTTCATTCTGCATGTGGATGTTCAGTTTTCCAGCATGATGTATTGAAGAGGAAGTCTTTCCCTCAGTTTGCATTCTTGCTGTTTTTGTCAAAGATCAGTTGGCTACAAGCATGTGGGTTGATTTCTGGGTCTCTATTCTGTTTAACTGGTCGAAGTGACTATTTTTATGCAAGTACCATGCTGTTTTGGTTACTATAGCTTTTTTTTTTTCCTTTTTGTCTTTTTTCATGACCGGCAACGGATCGCAACCCTCAGTGTCGCGCCCGTACCAGAACGGGACCGGCAACGGGATCGCAACCCTCGGCGTTGCGCCCGCACCTCGCTCAGCCAGTGAGCGGCCAGTCTGTATGTGGGATCCGAACCCTCGGCGGGAGCGCCGCTGCACTCCCGAGCGGTGCACTGTAGCAGTGCACCACCGGGCCGGCCCTGGTTACTATAGCTTTGTATTATAATTTGGAGTAAGGCAGTGTTATGCTTCAGGCTTTATTTATTTATTTATTTATTTTGTTAAAGATTGCTTTGGCTATTAGGCTCTTTTGTACTTCCATATGTATATTAGAATTGTTTTTTCTATGCTGTGAAGATTGCTATTGGTATTTTGATGGGGATTGCTTTGAATCTAGATCGCTTTGGGTAGTATGGTCATTTTCACAATGCTAATTCTTCCAATTCAAGAGCATGGAATGTCTTTCCACCCTTTTGTGTCTCCTTTAATTTCTTTCAGGAGTGATTTAATTTCTTTCAGTAGTTCTATTTGTAGAGACCTTTCACCTTCATGGTTAAATTGTTAACAGGCTTACTTTCTTGATTTCTTTTTCCGCTAGTTCATTATTAGGTAATAAAAATGATACTGATTTTGGGTGTTGATTTTATATCCTACAATGTTACTGAAATTGTTAATGAGTTCTCAGAGTTTTTTGATAGAGTCTTTAGGTTTAACATATATAGGATCATGTATGCAAACAGGGACAGTTTGACTTTGTCTTTTCTCATCTGGATGTCCTTTCTTTCTTTCTTTCTCTTTCCTGTCTAATACCTCCAACACTGTGTTAAATAGGAGTCATGAGAGTGGACTTCCTTGTCTTGTTATGTCCCGACCCACGGGATATTCAACTCAGACCCTGGAGGGGGGAGTGGGAATGGGATGGAACAAGAGACATGAGAAATGAGACAAGACAGTATTCTGATCAAGTCTCATTTATTAGTCAGAAGGTCACAGTTTATATAGACAGCAGGAGGGAATCAGCAGATAATTAAGTATGCAGATGGCTTACTGAGAAAATCCACAGGGCAGGTTGTTCTGGTAAATGGAAAATTCCCGTTATCTATGGCAAGTTGCAAAGTTACCTACACCCATAGTGCACAGGATGGGGAGGGACAGAAGATAACAGCAAACAAGGCTCTGAGGCCTCAAGGCAATAGCTGGGCTGGCTCTTTGGCTCCGGACAGGCAGGCAGGCTCTTAGGCAACAGCTGGGCTCTATGGCTCTGGACAGGTCTGAAATATGATACTCTGGGATTGGCTGTTCTAACTCTCTGGCATGACTGGCACAAAATTCAGACTATAGTAAAGTTGGTACAAGAAAGAAAAAGAAACAAGCCCACAAGCAGCCCTAAAAAGGGCAAGAGATAAAGCAGGAATCCATTAAGTCCAGTCCAAAGGGGGTTTTCTGTCAGTTGTTTTCTATATGGTCTCAAACTATCCCGGATTTGTTGGCATAGAAGCAGCATCTTTCCTGTAGGGTGTTTGTGGAGTTGCTCCAGTGTTATTATTTATCCAAATAGGTGTAGCCCATCCAGGAGTATACCAATAGGATCTGGCTTGGGCAAAATATTATTGTTTTAAGTAAATTTTTGTAGTATTATTATTTAAATAATTTCTATAATCATAACCAGGGATAGAAATAGACAAATCACATACCTTTTAAGTATAATTGTTATAATAAAATACAACAGTTTTATTTTTAAAACCACAATTAAACCAATTGGGGAAACCTGCTCGAGAAGAGACTCCATCCCATGCATGAGCTTCTTTCTGTAAACATGTTGGAATAGAAGAAGGTAAAAAAGTTGATGGCATAATGCTTAAATGGGAATCATTAAAATTTGCTAAATAAACAAAAGATAAAGTCCAAGGATCTCGACTAATGGTTGGTGAATGGGTAGTTGGCTTGCCAGCACCAGATCGAGAATCTGTAATTCTAGGAGAATCAGTTAACAACGTTCTATAACCTGTAGAAACACAATGTTTAATAGGAGGAACATTAGGAGAAGAGAAACATAATGCCTTGCCTTAATGTACTCCAAATAGAAAAGGCAAAGACTGGCATATTAGCTCCTCCATGGCTTTGATAAT
>NW_007727361.1:270916-283146 GCF_000696425.1 Galeopterus variegatus
GTCATGACAACTTAATTCTTAATTCTTAATTCTTGATTCTTAATTCTTAATTCTTGTCCCATTATCGGGCGCGCTTACTCACCTTATCCTGACGCAGCAGGTTCCCACGGTGGATGAAGGTTTTACTCTTTCATTTTCAGTGGTCGACCCTCCGATGCACCATCTTCCTCACGGTGTCCCCTGTATCCAGGCCCCATGTTTGGGCGCCAAAAATGTCCCGACCCGCGGGATATTCAACGCAGACCCTGGAGGGGGGAGTGGGAATGGGATGGAACAAGAGACGCGAGAAATGAGACAAGACAGTATTCTGATCAAGTCTCGTTTATTAGTCAGAAGGTCACAGTTTATATAGACAGCAGGAGGGAATCAGCAGATAATTAAGTATGCAGATGGCTTACTGAGAAAAACCGCAGGGCAGGTTGTTCTGGTAAATGGAAAATTCCCGTTATCTATGGCAAGTTGCAAAGTTACCTACACCCATAGTGCACAAGATGGGGAGGGACGGAAGATAACAGCAAACAAGGCTCTGAGGCCTCGAGGCAATAGCTGGGCTGGCTCTTTGGCTCCGGACAGGCAGGCAGGCTCTTAGGCAACAGCCAGGCTCTATGGCTCCGGACATTGTTCCTGTTCTTAAGGGAAGGTTTCTCAGCCTTTTCCCATTTAGGATGATATTTTTGATTGGGTTGTCATATCTGGCTCTTATCGTGTTGAGATACCTTCCTTCCATACCTAATTTGCTGAGAGCTTTTATCATGAAGTGATGTTAAATTTTGTCAAATGCTTTTTCTGCATCAATGGAGATAACTGTATGATTTTACTTGACTTTGTTGATGTTGTGTATCACGTGATAATGATAAAGTAACCACTACATATGCTTTTACTATGCACCAAACAGGGTTCTAAACTATTTAATTTGTGAATTAAATTGATTCTCTTAAAACTCTATGAGGTAAGTACTATTATTATCCCTGCTTTAAATATGAGGAAAGTGATACACAACAAGTTTAAATAATTAGCAAATTAAATAATAAGTATAACTTGCAGAAGGACACATAGATTGTAATGTAAGTGTAGAAGCCCAAACTCAAATACTGGCATTCTGCCTCTGGAATTGATCCCTGTCCGTTCTCCCACTGCCGGAGACCGACAAAGCCGGGCTGGAAGAGACCCCGGACCAGCCGGCGGCAACCTCTTATGGGGCTGAGCGGGATGATGAGTGTCGCAGGCCCGATCCCCTCTGCGCTTTGGCCCCGGGGACAAAGAAAGAACACCGAGCCAGGAGAGCGGTCAAAGCCGGAACTCTGTTTATTACAGCAGACAGGGATTTTTATAAGGTACTAGGGGCGGGGGAGCCCTTATCCAATAGGGAGTTGACACACTGCTATCCGGGGGGAGGGGTGAGGACAGGGCAAGCGGGAAAAAAGTGCAGTTTTAACCTTTACTCCTCGTGTCTTTAAAGCTTTTTGTAACTGTCTTATGTACACGTCATGACAACTTAATTCTTAATTCTTAATTTTTGATTCTTAATTCTTAATTCTTGTCCCATTATCAGGCGCTCTTACTCACCTTATCCTGACGCAGCAGGTTCCCGCGGCGGATGAAGGTTTTACTCTTTCATTTTCAGTGGTCGACCCTCCTATGCGCCTTCTTCCTCACTTTGTCCCCCGTATCCAGGCCCCACGTTGGGCGCCAAAAATGTCCCGACCCGCGGGATATTCAACGCAGACCCTGGAGGGGGGAGTGGGAATTGGATGGGACAAGAGACACGAGAAATTGAGACAAGACAGTATTCTGATCAAGTCTCGTTTATTGATTCTTAGGTTACATCTTATATAGGAGAAGGCAGGCATGCTGCAAAGGGTCTGGAATGTAAAGATATGATAATATCTTGAGGAGAGACAAAGACAGGACATTCAAAGTAAAGGTTGCCACCCAGAATGTTTATGGTTAAACAGTTTCTAGAGAAGGATAAAAGGTCACTTGCAAATTAACTTGCATAGCCAGGAGCAATCAGTTTCTGGCATAAAGATTTTGAGGCAGTTATCATGTAAAGCACAGCCATCTGAGCAGATTGTCACGTAGGAGTGGTCTCACAAGAAGGGGTGTGCGGCTTCAGGCTCCCAACAGATCCCCTTAAGTACCATGCTGAACTGATCTCTCCCAAAGACTAAACACTATTTTTACAGTATCAGATGAAGTTTCACTTGTGGGTTAACAAATAGTTTTTAATTATTTTAAAATAAAATACAATGGAGAAGAATAAAATAAAATAAATAAGAGCAAATTTTATGAAGAATAGTATTTATTATATTCTTTCCGCTAAGTAATTCCACTTATATGAGGTAATCAGAGTTGTCAAAATCATAGAAACAAAAACTACAATGCTGGGCATGAGGAGATGGGGGTTGGGATGGGAGAATGAGAAGAAGTTGTTGTTCTGTGGGTGTAGAGTTTCAGTTTTGCAAGATGAAAAAGTTTTGGTGGTCAGTTGCACAACAATGTGAATATACTTAATACTGCTGAACAGGACATTTAAAAGTGATTAAGAGGGTAATTTGTATGATATGTGTATTTTACCACTATTAAAAATATTTTTTAAAAATGAGTCAGATAACCAGAAATTCTATTATAGTTCTCAAACAAACTATATCCTTTTTGGGAAAAAAAAAAAAAAAGTAACTGAGAACCCTTCACTACTTTGCTTGGAGCCTTCCAGTGTTCAGTGGTTTTCTGTCTCAGTCAGGGTGAAATAGTCCTTAACAGTGTCTGAAAAGGACTCTTCAGTGCTCCAATCTCATTTTATGTCATGATCTTTCAGCTCATTCTGCTCCAATTACACTGACTTCTGTGCTGCTTCTTGAACATTTCAGGTCCTTTTCTGCTTCGGGGTCTTGGTGCTTGTTCACCTTTCACCTACTCAAGGACCCCCAAATTTATTCATGGACCTATCAGACTGGGGTAAAAAAGACAACAGCAATAATAACAAATTGGGAATCATATGTAGATCATAGATAGAGTCTAGAAAAAAGCCAATATGTTAGTCTTCTGTAAAATGAGATGCTTTTGTGTATTGTTTAATTACACTCTTCTGGTTACACCTGGCTGCAAAGTAGATTGGTATATGCATTTCTTATTCTAGGCAACCATGTTTCAAACAATATTTGAAAGAATAAAAGAACAGATATTGGGTGATAACTAGCATTCACACCAGTGACATTACATTGAAGGTAAAGGCTTATGTTTTGTCTTAGTATATAAGTTCTACAAAAATTTTGGGGCCGGCCCGGTGGTGCACTGCTACAGTGTGCCGCTTGGGAAGTGCGGCGGCGCTCCCGCCGAGGGTTCGGATCCCACATACAGACCGGCCGCTCACTGGCTGAGCGAGGAGCGGGGGCAACACTGAGGGTTGCGATTCCGTTGCCGGTCCCAGTCCGGTACGGGCGCGACACTGAGGGTTGCGATCCGTTGCCGGTCACGAAAAAAGAGACAAAAAGACAAAAAAAAAAAAAAATTTATCTTATATACTCAGTTATCACCCACTGCATACACAGTGATATGTTCTGTGTCCTTTACAAAAACGCATAAGTTAGAGAATGTTTGCTATCCAATATACCCATTGATTAGATTTTTTACACTATAATATCTACTATTTGGGGAAAGATCTCCATATTTATTCAGTAAGTGTGAACTTTACCTATAAACATAGATGCACATCTATAACCTTTTAAAATGGCTCTACTATTTGAATAGAATATACAGTTAGTTTCAGGTTAGCTTAGGTGATATTTGCAAAATATCCTTTAAAATTCACTTTCATGTTTCTAAGCTGAGTCATTGCACCACTTTCACCTCTAATATTCATTTTCCACCTCAAAACTGCAAAACAAAATGAGTAATGTCTGAATCATTTCTAGGCCCAAACTTTTTCCAAATGTACTATGACTGTGTAGATATTATCAGGACAGTAACAAAGATTTATTTTAAGCATGTTGTACAAAAATCATATTTTTGGTGGTGTATTATCTCAGCAATAATATATACATTACATTTATTCAATTGATAGCCCATATTTAAAATTCTAAAAATAGGAAACAATGGATTAGCTTCAAATGTATCCTAGATAAATAAGGTTTTCAAAATATATTTACTAAAGCTATCGTTTTCCACAGAGGAAAAGTAGGGATGGATGGATGTGCATGTGTGTGTGTGTGTGTGTGTGTGTGTGTGTGTGTGTGTGTGTGTGTGTGTGTGTGCGCGCGTGTGTATTTAATTTTGTCATCTCATATCTTTTTTTCTGTTCCACTGCCTATAGAACAATGTGTGTGTGTGTGTGTGTGTGTGTGTGTGTGTGTGTGTGTGCGCGTGTGTATTTAATTTTGTCATCTCATATCTTTTTTTCTGTTCCACTGCCTATAGAACATGAATTTTAAGCCCTCCCTATAATAGTTAGCTTCTTGTTTTTCTAGCCAACACATAATAATTAACTTCTAGATTTAATGCCCCATGGTTTTACTGTGTGTGATGTGTTTGCTTCTAAATCTATGAATCAACTATACTAAATAGAATACAGAATATTATCCTAGTAAAAAATGATATTAAAATATTATTCTGGGTTCAAGATACCTTTAAAGTTAAGATATCTTCTACAAAAATAGAATACTATCCATCTTAATCTATAAATGCTAACTGTTATAATCCAACACCTTAAAATTTTCTCTACAATAAAATATTTCTGAAGAGTTCAACCCAGGAAAAAAACAGCCATTGAGATACACAAAAAGACATACACATCACTCCATTCTTCAATCTATAAAAATCATGAAATATATTAAAACAGCCACTGTGCCAAATGAAGTAATGTTTTATAAAATTAAAATAGACATTAGTCATAAAAATGTACTATTATGATCCAAAATCTTATAATTTATAAATGTACATACCTTCATATGAAAATATTCCCAGAACATTTAATCTGGAAGACAAACTCACTTATGCAGACAAATACAAAATTCAGATTGACATTTGCCACCCTGTTTTCCCCATCCCCATTTCTAGGAATTTAAAAATTATGAAATAATTGCAACATTTTGTATAACAATATGGTAATATCTAGTAAATATCAGGACTCTACATTATAATACATGAATAGGACAATTCTATACACACACAGTCACACATACACACAGAATATCTTGCATATATATGTACAAGGAGAAATAGCAGCATTAAAAATCATGTCTATAGGAGGTCTGGTCAAGATGGCAGAATAGAGAGTCCCCAGCGTCACTTTCTCCCACAAATCAACTAATTTACAACTATAAAAATGTAACATCAGACAAGCTGGGGCCACTGGAGCTCAGGGGAAGAGGAGGAGAGACCTATGGAGTTCATGAAGGGGGAGAAGCCACGATGAGAGAAAGAAAAAACTGCTCAGAGTGTTTCAGGCCATAGTTGAGTTAAGGCTGGAACTGCTGAGCATATGGGGCAGGAACAGGCAGAAGCCACAGCTGTGCCCTTTGGATGGAGTTGCTTGGAGACTGGTCAGGAATGCAGAATTGCACGGGTGCAGTTTGATGAAAAGATGCAGGGCCCAGGTCACAGTTTCTACACAACCCAGGTGCACCGGGTCTCTGGAGAGCTGGAAGTACCTATGAAGTCAACCATTAAAACCTGAGCTACACAAAAAAAATCTTCCCTAGGGAAACAGCAGCAAAGCAGCATTTTAGCTCAACAACAGAGCTCAAGAACTGCTTCCCACAGGAAGTTCCCATGTTTTTGAAGTAAGCCCAGGCATACTACCAGTGCCTTGGGGCCCACCAGGGGACCTGAGGCATAGAGCCAGGGACTGGAACCCCGCCCACATCCAGGCACATTGTCAGTGCCTCAGGGCCCATTTACATAAATCTTCACAAACAAACAAACAATATATACAGTTTCAATTATCTATTGCTGTTTAACAATACTTATAAGCTCCCCAGGAGTATCTAATCTTATGGGACCACTGTTATATATGAGGTCTGTCATGTCTGTTGTTTGAAAAAAGTTTTGATATCTATTAGAGAAAATATTTCCAACTTTTTTTCCTTAATATTCTTTGCTGTACTTGGTCCTTAATCTTCGATACTAATTTTCAGATTAGCTTTACAAGTCTCATGGAAAAACTGATATTTTTATTGAAATTGCATTGACTTTATAAATTAATTTGAGAAATATTTGACATCTCCATCATAGTAAATTTATCCTTCCACATATGTGGTATAATTCTTCATTTGTTAAGTTCCAATTTTATACAAAACTAAACAAAACAAACAAACAAAAAATCCACAACAGAGAGTCTAACCAGCAGGCTAGAACAAGCAGAAGAGAGAATTTCTGACCTTGAAGACAGGCTATTTGAATTAACACAGGCAAACCAGAAAAAAGAAAAAAGAATTTAAAAAATTGAAGAAGATCTAAGAGAGATAACAGACAACCTTAAATGTTCAAATATTGGAATGATGGGTATTCCAGAAGGGGAGGATAAAGGAAATGGCATGGAAAACATATTCAATGAAGTAATAGCACAAAACGTCCCAGGTATAGGGAAAGCCACAGATCTTCAGATTCAGGAGGCCAAAAGATCCCCAAACATATTCAACCCAAAAAGGCTTTCTCCAAGACATGGGATAGTCAAACTGGCAAAACTCAAAGAAAAAGAGAAAATCTTAAAAGCTGCAATAGAGAAGCTGCAAGTCACCTGTAAGGGAGCCCCAATCAGACTAACATGAGACTTTTCATCAGAAACCTTAAAAGCCAGAAAACAATGGGATGATATATTGAAAATTCTAGAGGACAAAAATTGCCAGCCAAGAACGCCTTACCCAGCAAGGTTATCCTTCCAAAATGAAGGACAAATAGAATATTTCTCAGACAAACTAAAACTGCAGGAGTTCACTACCACATGACCAGCCTTACAAGAAATCCTCCAGGAAGTACTGGGTTTGATACCAGAAAGACAACTGTCACTGCCATGAATACTCAAGAAAGAACAAATCCTAGCAGTAAAACAAAAATGCTAGCAATAAAAACAAACAAACAAACATAGTTTATCTACCACCCCAAGAAACCAAAAAACACAGAAGGCAAACAGAAAATTTAGGATAAAGGAACAAAAAGTACTTAAGACTTCTAAACAAAAATCAGTGAAATGCTAGGAGTAAATCAACACCTTTCCATAATTACTTTTAATGTGAAGGGATTAAACTCCCCAGTCAAAAGATACAAATTGACTGACTGGATTAAAAAGATGTATCCAATAATATGTTGTCTTCAAGAGACTTGCCTGACCAGTAAAGACACTCATAAATTAAGAGTGGATGGAAAAATATATATCATGCAAATAGACATGAAAAACAAGCAAGAGTAGCTATTCTCATATCAGATAAAATAAACTTTAAAGCAAAAACAATAAAAAGAGATAAAGAAGGCCACTATAGAATGATAAAAGGATCTATCCATCAAGAAGACATAACAATCATACATATATATGCACACAGTATTGGATCCACCGGATTTATAAAGCAAACACTATTAGATCTAAAGAATGAGATAGACACTAACACCATAATAGCAGGGGACCTGAACACCCCACTCTCATTATTGGACAGATCTTCTAGGCAAAAAATTAATAGAGAAACACAAGATCTAAACAACACTTTAGACCATTTGGACTTGGCAGATATCTACAGAACATTCCACCCACCAACCTCAGAATATTCATTCTTCTCATCAGCACAGGGAGCATTCTCCAGGATAGACCACATGTTAGGTCACAAAGCAAGTCTCAACAAATTTAAAAAATTTGGAATTATTCCATGTATTTTTTCAGATCACAATGGATTAAAATTAGAAATCAATAACAAAGGAAACTCTGGAAACTATACAAACACATGGAAATTAAACAACATTCTACTTAATGACATATGGGTCCAAGAAGAAATTAAACAGGAAATCAAAAAATTTCTTGAAACTAGTGAAAATAATGACACATCATGCCAAAACACATGGGGTACTGCAAAAGCAGTACTAAGGGGGAAATTTATCGCATTCAATGCTTACTTCAGAAGAATGGAAAGATGCCAAATAAACAACCTAACGCTTCACCTTTACGATCTAGATAGACAAGAACAATCCAAACCCAAAGTTAGTAGACAGAAAGAAATAATTAAGATCAGAGCAGAACTAAATGAAATAGTAAACTGAAAAACAATACAAAAGATCAATGAAACACAAAGTTGGTTTTTTGAAAAGATAAATAAAATCAACAAACCTTTACCAAGGCTAACTTAGAAAAAAAGAGAGAAGACTCAAATAAAAAAAATTAGAAATAAAAAAGATGAAATTACAACTGATACCCCAGAAATACAAGAAATCTTTAGAGATTACTATAAACAACTATATGCCAACAAATTTGAAAATCTGGAGGAAATGGATAAATTTCTGGACATATACAAACTACCAAAACTGAGTCAAGATGAAATAGAAAATCTGAACAAACCAGTAACAATAAAAGAGATTGAAGCTGTTATCAGAAGGCTCCCAACAAAGAAAAGCCAGGTTTGGGCCGGCCCCGTGGCTCACTCAGGAAAGTGTAGTGCTTGGGAGCACAGCAGCGCTCCCACCGCGGGTTAGGATCCTATATAGGGATGGCTGGTGCGCTCACTGGCTGAGCACGGTGCTGGCGATACCACACCAAGGGTTGTGATCCCCTTACTGGTCACAAAAAAAGGAAAAAAAAAAAAAAAAAGAAAAGCTAGATTGGACGGGTTCACTGCAGAGTTCTACCAAAACTTCAAAGAGGGACTGATACCAGTTCTCTACAAACTCTTCCAAAAGATTGAAACAGAGGCCATTCCTCCAAACTCATTCTATGAGGCAGACATCACCCTGATACCAAAATCAGACAAAGATACATCAAAATAATAAACTACAGGCCAATATCCTTGCTGAATATAGATTTAAAAAAATCCTCAACAAAATACTAGCTAACAAAATACAGCAACACACATACAAAATTATACACCATGATCAAGTGGGATTCATCCCAGGATGCAAGGTTGGTTCAACATATGCAAATCAATAAATGTGGTACACCACATCAATAAAAGCAAACACAAAAACCATATGATCACCTCTACGGATGCTGGAAAAGTGTTTGCCAAAATTCAACATTTGTTCATGATAAAGACTCTTTACAAGTTAGGTATAGATGGAAAGTATCTCAACACATTTAAAGCCATATATAACAAGCCCACTGCCAGTATCATCCTGAAAGGGCTTTTCCCTTAAGAATAGGAACTAGACAAGGACGCCCAGTCTCACCACTACTATTCAGCATAGTGTTGGAAGTACTAGCCAGAGCAATCAGAGAAGAGAAGGAAATAAAGGGCATCCAGATCGGAAAAGATGAAGACAAACTGTCCCTCCTTGTGGATGGTATGATCCTATATATCAAACAGCCTAAAGCCACTACAGAAAAATTCCTAGAGTTGATAAATATTTTCAGTAAAGTTACAGGATACAAAATCAACACACAAAAATCAAAAATCAGTAGCATTTCTATACTCCAACAGTGAACATGCAGAAAAAGAAATCAAAATACTAGCCTATTTACAATAGCCACCAAAAAATTAAAATACTTAGGAATACAGTTAACCAAGGTCGCGAAAAATCTCTATGAAGAGAACTACAAACTACTGTTGCATGGTACTGGCATAAAAACAGACACACAAATCAATGGAATAGAATAGAGAACCCAGAAGTCAACCCATATACCTACAACCATCTGATCTTTGACAAAGGCAGCAAGTCTACACACTGGGGAAGAGACTGCTTCTTCAGCAAATGGTGCTGGGTAAAGATTCATATGTAGGAGAATGAAACTAGACCTGTACCTCTCACCATATACCAATAGCAACTCAAAATGGATTAAAGAATTAAATATACATCCTAAAACAATAAAACACCTTAAAGAAAACATAGGGGAAATACTCCTGGAAGTAGGAGTTGGTAAAGACTTCATGAATATGACCCCCAAAGCACGGGCAACTAAAGGAAAAAATAAACTAATGGGATTATATCAAACTAAAAAGCTTCTGCACAGTAAAAGAAACAATCAAGGGAAAAATAAACTAATGGGATTATATCAAACTAAAAAGCTTCTGCACAGTAAAAGAAACAATCAAGGGAGTGAAAAGACAACCAACAGAGTAGGAGAAAATATTTGCAAAATATACATCAGACAAAGGATTAATATCCAGAATATACAAGGAACTCAAATAACTTTACAGTAAAAAACCAAATAACCCAATTAAAAAATGGGCAGAGGAGCTGAATATGCACTTCTCAAAGGAAGATATACAAATGGCCAACAGACACATGAAAAAATGCTCAACATCACTCAGCATATGGGAAATGCAAATCAAGACCACTTTAACATACCATCTCACTCCAGTTAGGATGGCTAAAATCCAAAAGACTGAGAATGATAAGTGCTAGAGAGGTTGTGGAGAAAAAGGAACCCTCCTACACTGTTGTTGGAGCTGCAAAATGGTGCAGCCTTTATGGAAAATGGTATGGAGCGTCCTCGAACTATTACAGATTGATCTACCATATGACCCAGCAATTCCACTGCTGGGAATATACCCGGAGGAATGAAAATCATCATGCCGAAGGGATACCTGTACTCCAGTGTTGATTGCAGCACTATTTACAATAGTTAAGAGTTGGATCCAGCCCAAATGTCCATCATCAGATGAGTGGATAAGGAAACTGTGGTACATCTACATGATGGAATACTACTGTGCAATAAGGAAAATGAAATACTACCATTTGCAACAACATGGATGGACTTAGTGAAAATTATATTAAGTGAAACAAGTCAGGCACAGAAAGAGAAATACCCCTTGTTCTCACTTATTTGTGGGAGCTAAAAATAAATAAATAAACACACAAACAAACAAAGAGTGGGGGGGGGGAGAATAAGACAGAACAATCACAACAATTCCTTGAACTTTTTAAGACAAATGAACAGTATGATGTAGAGGGGGAGGGGAGGGACGGGGAAGAGGAACGTGTAAGGGGTCATGAAACTTGACTATAATGTATATTGAGAAGTTAAAATTTAAAAAAATTAAATTAAAAAATTTTTTGACAAACTCAAATTACGCAAACCACAAGCTATGTTCTCTAACTTCAATGTAATAAAATTGGCTCTAACTTCAATGTAATAAAATTGAGAAAAACAGAATCAAAGTTAGTCTCAATTTTCTCATATACTTAGAAATTAGAAATCACATTTTAAATTTGAGGGTTAGAAAAGAAATTGTTATTACAACTGTGTAATATTTGGAACTGAACTAAATTGATTTCATCATATATAAGAGCGAGTGGTGTAGAACAAAAATTATACTGGAAGTAAATGTATAACCATAAATACGTGTATTAAAAAAGGAGTAATATTACTTTCTAAACACATAAATACTCTGTTAGGCCCTTTAAAATTCTTATAAAAATGTCATATTATAGATATTCAGCCCATTTTATAAAAAAGCCCGAGGTTCAGAGAGACTTAATAATTCAGTCACAAAGCTACCTGGAGGCAAAGACTGGATTTGACTTTATATCTGTCTTATAATCTGCCACTCATACTGCAGGGGGAAATATTGCTTTTGTATGCTGAACTGACTTAATAATACTTCTTAAATCAAACTGTAGTCTTTCTTTTCCTCTAAGAATGACTTATTCTCAACCCTAAATCTAGCCAGAGGATGGCTCTCTGCCCAATATTTAGACATGTTATTCTTATGGTTTATGAATATATGTGCATGCATGTTCAGATATGAATATATGTGCATGTATGTCAACCCCTTGTTTCCTTCCCCCCACAAAGCTCTGTACTGTAATGGAAAATGGATGACTCCAATCTCGTTGGACACCTCTGGCTTGCTTAAAGTTAAAAGACCACACAATGCCTGAAAGTTTCTCAAAGAAAGTAAGACACAGAACTTCCTCTATTTCTGACCACTTTGAGATGTTTTTCCCCAAAGTGCACATTTCTGGGTCTCCTGTTGTCTACAATAATACAAAATTTGGAATAATTTACCACCTTCCTATCTAAATATTTAGTTGCTTCTTCCCTAGTGGCCTTGCTCCCTGTAGAGAACTCTGAAGTTTATAATGCATTATGTCAT
>NW_007727361.1:284154-285765 GCF_000696425.1 Galeopterus variegatus
GCGCTTCCCAAGCGGCGCACTTATCCAGTGCGCCACCGGGCCGGCCCTTTTTTTTTTTTTTGTCATTGTTTCATAATTTTAAAGTAATTAGTATCTGTATATACTAGTACTGTGATTCCACATTCACTATTTGCATTAGAATGTATTTTAGAAAGTATTTTTCATGCTTTAAAATCATTACTTGGTAAGAAAGAACTTAACATTTGTTCCACTAAATGCATTTGACTTAAAATACTTAATTTTTTCTTTTCTTATTTTTCCTTCTTTACAAACTAATTGTAATCAGGAACTGTGTTTCTTCCAAACCACCTTATTTATTTATTTTTCTGTAGTTGAACCCAATGAATAAGAAGTAAAAGTAAAAACAAAAACAAAAACAAAATTATTTTAATAAAAAAGAAAAAAGGCAACTTGAAAATTTTCTTATCAAAAATTTAGAGGCTTTGAAATGGGACTGTTTTCTTCCTACCTGTTCTTTATTTGGGGTTAGCATTTAAATAATACCAAATAAAATAACGCATTTGTATTATTACATTTCTATGTAGGCAGCAAATAAACATTAATTTATTTGTGGAAAAACATGCATATTTCAGAACTACAGATACTACAATGAAATAACCCAAATGAATGAAGGTTGAGAATTACTTTACATAATTACTAAATATAAGACTTAGAAAACTAAATCATAGTATTTCAAAAATTTTCGGCTTCCCAAATATTTAGAGTATTTTAAACCGAGTGACTTCCCCTGTTGTATCTATATTGGGAAATGTTTTACTTCATTCCTTTCTCTCATGTTCAAGTATTTTTTTTCTTCCATTTATAAAAGTTACAAGTGATAAGCATCTATATTTGACCATAAAACGTGGCATCAGTAGATGTTGGATGGCTTTTTAATTTCATGTGTTTTTGTGTGTGGTTGTTTGGGAACGGCATTGTTTTCCATTAGTGGCTTTCAGCAGAAATCTCAAACAAGAAAATAACTGTGCTTACTTACATATTCTGTTTAATTAACAAAGAAAAACATAGCACTTGAAAACTAGATTTCTTTATCTGAAAAAGATATGTGTTCCTGGTGGGTAAACCCATTGAGGAAAGTAAGTGGTAGATCAGAAGGTGGCTAATGAACAAAGAATGAAAGCAAAGGCCAACTGGATGTTCATAAGAGCTATTTCATCAGGATAAACTCATTCAAGGTAACAGATGACTCTGTTTAAAAAACTTTTTAACAGATGGGTCAAAAATCAGACCATCTTTTTCTTCTAAAATAGCCTACATAGGTAAAATCTGAGAACTCCTTACTGTGGGCTTTTCACTGTTTGGATTGCATACATCTGACGATGACACTATCAAAGTCTCAATAAAATTGGGAGTGTCTTCCTGCTTTGTGTGAAGAATATTCCTGTCATTTCTTCTTTCTTAGAGGTGTATCTTTATTTTATGAATCACATCTATCAACATTGCTTTGATAATCAACAATGCAAAAACAATTCAAGTAAGCTGTTCTTACTCCCTTATTTTTTAATCAAATCAAAATAGTCACAAATTGTGTGCATTTGTCTATTGTCCTTTTTCCAGCCTCTTCTTTGGCCACAGCTTTTCCTAGCTATC
>NW_007727361.1:286596-289334 GCF_000696425.1 Galeopterus variegatus
GTGCATTTGTCTATTGTCCTTTTTCCAGCCTCTTCTTTGGCCACAGCTTTTCCTAGCTATCAGTAGATCTGTCTATAACTACCTCCTCCTTCCACTTTATTCGCTTCCGCTAATCTATTGTTGATTTGGAAATCAGAATGTCAAGGATGCTGTGCTTGCATCTAAAATAAAAATAAGTTATTAAGAGTGATGACTTAATGGAGTCTCCTATATATACATGCACTGAACTTAGCATAAAAGAGTACTGTATTTCCTAAAGAATATCATTGTTGAAATTGGTGCGATTCAATATTAAAAGCTGCTATATAACAAAGAATTTAAATGTCAAATACATCTTATACATTGTTAAATAGAAAAAAAGCTAAAGAAGTCCCTTTATGGAACAATTCATTATTTTTCCTCTCTTACAATATGTTTTAATATCTTCAAATAAAGAATAATTATGAGTCACTATTTTATAACATTGGATTCAATAACTATTTCTAGTGTAAATTACAATATTGTGCACCTCATGCTTGTTACCAGGCTTTACATTTTTTAAGATCGAATAAATCATTATTTACATGTTAAAAGCAATATTTAACATAACTACTTTTTGAGTCTGGCAATTTCTCACTTTCGAGTGTAAAAATAAGAATTTGGCATTCTATGATTTAACTTTTTATTATTTGTGATCCTCTTGCAGACCATTATCTATTTGCTTGCTATGCCTTTCAGCAGAGATAGAACTATCAATCATTTCTCTGAAGTCGTCTGCATCTCATCTGCATTTGTCTATGCCTTGAGTGATTCATTAAACAGGCCTGAATTGGTTTCTTCAATGTGTCAGTAAGTAAGAAAGAAAAAGGTTCTGTTGTACTCTTTTCATATTTTGGAAGCTTCCCTTCCCTTTCCTTTTTTTTTTTTTTTTTTCCTCTTTTTTGGCAGAGGAAAAAAAGTTGTAAGAAAACCACACAAAAGTAATTCTACTTTGTTTTTGATATGAAAAAGACAGCAATTTTGAAAATTCTTAAATAAATTCTGGAATGCATTTGCCTTGGATTTGCCTTTGATTAGCTTTAGAAACTACATTAGATTAGCTTTAGAAAGGCATTGGAAACAGGAAAAACAAATCAAAACAAAAACATCACTGGAAAGGAAATCTTCCTTTTGCTATCAACTAGTTCAGGTTTATATCTAAAGGACCAGTGAGCCACATTTATATTTTTTTCTCAAATATCTAAAAGGAATTTTTAACTACTTGAAATGTGTTATTAAACTTACATTATTTAAAAGCAAATTACTCTTTCATTGCTTTCCTATCTTGAGAAAAAAATAAGGAAAATAAAATTTTTATCTCTTTTGACATTACAAAACCTCTAGAAATCTCTTTAATAAAACATCAATGGAAGTATGTATCAAAAGACTGATAGCTAAGCATGCTTTTAAAACTTAAACAGTAAATGTCATTGTATAATATTAATTAAGTTTTGTATGAAAATGAAAATAAATCCTGTAATTGCTATAGGTCTATGTTACTACATAATTAGTACTTTGCAAATAATTAACTGTGTCATTCATATACCTGAAGTACACAAATACAGTATAATCTTCTTCATAATTCTTTCATAATTTTAAAGTAATTAGTATCTGTATATACTAGTACTGTGATTGCACATTCACTATTTGCATTAGAATGTATTTCAGAAAAACTTAAAAAATATTTTCTAATTGCTATGGTTTGAATGGGTCCCCCAAAGTTTATGTATTGGAAACTTAATCCCCAATGCTGCAGTGTTGAGAGGTAGAAGCTAAAAGAGGTGATCAGATCATGAGGGCTCTGAGGAAGTAGGTTAGTTATCTTGGGAGTGGGTTTCTGATAAAAATGATGATTCAGCCCTTTTCTCTCTCTCATCATGTAATACCTTCTGCTATGTTATGACACAGCAGGAAGGCCCTCACAGAATGTGGCCCCCAATCTTGGACTTTCCAGCCTACAGAACCGTGAGCCAAACGAACATGTACTGTTTATGAATTAGTCAGTTTGTGGTATTCTGTTATAGCAGCACAATATGGACTAAGATACAAGCGTAAACCAATTTTTTCCAAACGTAAATGGTTTGGAGTAAACTTTAACTTCATTTTTGTTTATTAGTTAAATTTTCAGACTGAAGATGCATATATATTAAAAGCTTCCAGTAATGAGAATGTTTTCAGAGTTCAGAGAAAGTCTCCAGCCCCCTCAGCCAGGGCTTTCCCTTCAATGCGAGGGCCTTGGCTAAATATTTTGTGAGGAAAGGGCTTCTTTATATAAACAATTTGGTTTAAAAATATATTACAAAATTTGTGGCCTCACATAAGATTCAATGATTTATCATTACAGATTTAGAAAAATGGGTACAGAAGAGGTACTTATCTAATTGTTTATTTTCCAATAGAGGCATCTGAAAATTCTCCATAGTGTCTAGGTACCATCTCTTCCTATTTATTTTCAGGCAAAAACTTTTCAATCTTTATTTATTTGGATCATTCTTGACTAATTTTATATCTTTCACTATGAATGAAAGGTAGTAACACTGTTATAACCGACAATGCTATGCCTCTTTAGAACCTGTTCATATTAAAACAACAAAAATCTTGTTGCCTCTGCTGTTTCCTAATGTCATTTCTTAAATTCTGGGTACATCATTACTCAAAAGAGTACATTACGCACATAAAGCCCATGAATACTGGCTTCCAGTGATTCTCTCAGACTTCGA
>NW_007727361.1:290705-292149 GCF_000696425.1 Galeopterus variegatus
GAAGGAAGGAAGGAAGGAAGGAAGGAAGGAAGGAAGGAAGGAAGGAAGGAAGGAAGGAAGGAAGGAAGGAAGGAAAGTTTGCCTTACTTGTTATACCATAAATAATTTTTAAGAAAAAATACTTGAGGAAAAAATTAAACAGTACTAACTAACCACTAGATGATTTTAGAAATGAAAAGCTACTTATTCAAATTCCCACCCTCTTATCTACAAGTTTGGAAAATTAGGTGATATAGTGCAACATGACCTCAGCCCCCCATCACATTTCATTGGTCCAAGTTCATAAGAACCTAGCTCAAACAGGGCCAATAAATTCGTTCCTTAGGGTACTCTAAACTGGGTCAGGAATATTTTAATGTTAGCTTCTCTCTCACAGCTAGATACATAACACCTAGAATATATTAGTGGTTATGTTTCTTTGCTACAATGGAGAGAAAACCGTTTTGGACTTGGAGGGTTTGAAGCCAATCTAAAGAGATATACAGAGAAATACTAGGGAGATGGATCTGGTAGTGTGTGATTTTTATAAATCCAACTGTTTCTGAGACTCAGAATCATCCCAGACACTTCTTTACTTGGTATACTTGAATTTCATGAGCCTGTACAATCTTTGCTAAAGTTAAGTTTGAATTGTCACTTACAATTTTGAATACCAATAGAAAACACAAATTTAAAAAACATAAAAATATAGGCCTACTCTAACTATAGTACAAAGAATCAATAACAAAAACATTAAATGCTTCCAATTTCGGAATATATAAAAGATTTCTTTCCAATTAAGCAATGGGTCAGTGGATATATAAAATAAAATAACTGATTGAAAACTATTAAAAGCAATCCCATCAGTACATATCCAATTTGATGATACACTGCCAATTCAACAGAAATGGGTTTTAGATCCAAATGTATTTACTCAGAATTGTTTGTTTGCAAGAAATAGATTACTGCTATGCTGTGGGAGTGTATTTCAAAAGCAGTTTTGAAATTCAGCTGAGTAAACTCTTTCAGGTTTCAAAGCCTGGGAATAATCCTCTATAGCTCTTGGCTTCACCCTCTCGGCGCACATTGTGCCCTCTGTTTGACTTTTACTCATAAACAATAGAGTGTATGAAAGAGAAATAGTTCTATCAGTTTCTCCACCATTAAAATCTTGTGTTCCAATAACCTTTAATTTTTTTTCATATTGACCCTTTCAGTCTGAGCTGGTCGTGTTTCTACTGGCATGAAATTCCCAAGAAATTTGTGGGTCTCTCGTGTCTAATAGGGATTCACTCTTTTAGACAAGACGCTCTTCTATCGATCTTTCCTAGATAATTTCTTTTCCATTTTCAGCTACTGCTGAGGTGGCTGAGGGACAATGACCTTAAGATTCCTAGAACCTCCATGTTTTGGTTGAGAGGATGGTGGGCCACATTCTTAGTCACTTCAGAGATTCCACACAATG
>NW_007727361.1:292786-294923 GCF_000696425.1 Galeopterus variegatus
TAGGAATGGCCTGTGCACTCACTGGCTGAGCGTGGTGCAGGCGAAACCACACCAAGGGTTGCGATCCCCTTACCACCGGTCACGAAAAAGACAAAAAACAAACAAACAAAGAAACAAAAAATGTTGCCCTTAATTTCCTCTCTCCTCTCACATTATACTATAAGCAGTAAGAAGAAACTGGGTTGCACTTTGCTTGGAAAAGTAAAACATCCATTGTTTACAAGTACATCTTTCCACATAACAGCAGGATAAAAATCTGTTGTTATGCACTGACTTTCTACCATATTTGTACTAATCACCAGTTCCCAATGATTAGGTATACTCTAAAGTGAGTTAGGATTCTCTGCCATGTTCTCTGGCTTCCTTCTGATCTCTCCCTAGCCAAGTCACTAACATCTGTATTTCCACTAGTCTATCCAAGATAATCTAGGCCTTTTCTATTATGCTCCTCAAATTCTTTCAGCCTCCATCCCCTGCCCAAGTCCAAAGCCACTTCTACATTTTTAGATATTTGTTACAATAGCTCCCNCCCACTCCTAACTCTGTGTTAGTTATAATTCTCCGTAAAAAAATATTACAAATATTATAAACATAGTTGCTTAAAACAAGACATATTTATTATCTAACAGTTTTGTAGGTCAGGAAACTGGAAGAGCTCTTATCAGGAGGCTGAGGAAAAAAATCCACTTCCAAGCTCATTTAGGTTGTTGGCCAAATCCAGCTACTTGCAACTACAGAACTGAGGCCTCCATTACTCCATCGTTTGCTGAGGGCAGCCCTAAAATCTAATAGGTATCTCTCTGATCCTCCCCCATGGTCCCCTATATCTTAGAGCTAACAATGACATGTTAAATCCTACTTTTTGGAATTTCGCTGACTTCTGCTTCTATTACATCTCTCTTATCTCCTGTGACTGCATTTTTCTTTTTCCAGCCAGATAGAGCTCTCTGCTTTTAAGAGTCCATGTGATTATATTGAGCCTACCCAGATAATGCAAGTATGTAACCTTAATTCCATATGCAAATTCCCTTTGCCATGCAATGTAACATATGAACNTGATTATATTGAGCCTACCCAGATAATACAAGTATGTAACCTTAATTCCATATGCAAATTCCCTTTGCCATGCAATGTAACATATGAACGGTTTTTAGCAATTATGAAATGGACATCTTTGTGGGGCCAATCTGGTTACCACACAGATCATTTTATTAAGTTAGTGAAATCTAGATTCCAAAGTCAGGAAGACAATACAAGAAAAGGAGATTATATACCCATTTCACTTATAAATGACAATGCAAAAATACAAATAAGAGGTAATGAAATCCAACAAGTATAAAAAAATCATATGTCATAAAAAGGAGAAATTTGTTCTAGAAATTTATTAATTATCCAGTATCTATTAATTTATTTTATTTTTGTACCATACCAGCTAAGGTGAAACCTAAAATTACTATGTCAATATACATAGAAAAAAGTATTTGATAAAGTTAAATGCCTATATATATTTTTTTTAAAAAAAGCTAGTATGGATAAAACAAAACTCCTAGAAGGTGGTAAGTCCTGCACAATTTCCTCAAACAGACATTATGCTTCATCAGGAATTCTCAGTTTTATTTACTTTAAGATAAACTAAGAGACAGGGATGTCCACTGTCACCAAAACTGTTTAATCTAGTTTGATACTTTCTAGCTATCTATTCTTTTACTTTGAGGAAATTAAAAAAAAAAAAAAAAAAAGGTGTGAAAACTTAAAAGAAAACATGCATACATCACTATTTGTATATGCTGTGATCAGTTGTACACTTGGAAAACTGAAAGAGCAATTGACATTCTATTTAAATGAATAAGAGAGTTCCATGGTGACTTCTGATATAAAATCCACCTACAAAAACTTAAAAAGGGCCGGCCCGGTGGCGCACTGCGCTAGTGCGCCGCTTGGGAAGCGCGGTTGCGCTCCCGCCAAGGGTTCGGATCCCACATACAGACCGGTTCCCGCTCACTGGCTGAGCAAGGCGCGGGGGCAACACCGAGGGTTGCGATCCCGTTGCCGGTCCCGGTCCAGTGCGGGGACGACACTGAGGGTTGCGATCCATTGCCGGACATGGAAAAAAGACAAAAAAAAAAAAAGTTTCACT
>NW_007727361.1:295862-299987 GCF_000696425.1 Galeopterus variegatus
AAAAAAAAAAAAAAAAAAAAAAAAATAAAAAAAAAAATTTTTGGAAAAAAAAAAAAAAGAAAAAAAAAAAAAAAACTTTAAAAAAAATCTTTGGCAATAACAACAAATCATAAAAAAGTCATATACCATTTACAAAAGTAATAAAAACTGTAAGTTATATGATAATTAACTTAACCAAGAAAATATTAGTATTATTTGAATAAAACTTTAAAACTCCTGATAAGTAAATTATAACATAATCCTATGGATTGAAATTCCACTTCTTGGAAAAGAATGCTTAATGTTATAAAGATATCAATTATCCTCAAATTAATCTTTAATCTATAATTCCATAATATATAAATCAAACTTTCAGGTGGTTTTTTGAAGAATTCAGCAAACCTATAATAATGCAGTGTGAAAGAATATAGGATCACAAGTAGCTAAGTAAATTTTAACAAGATACAGAAATTGTGATTACTTACCTTAATAAATATTACAACATTCTAGAAAGTCACAGTAATGTAAACAGAAAGATATTATCAGTATATACGAAAAAACTAAAATAGACCAATACATACATATGTGCATACACAAACACCCCAACCAACAACACATAAAAAGGTGGTACCACAAATTAAATGGAAGTGTTAATATCGTGTATTTGAGAAAGTGGTCACTTTATGTAGCAAAGTAAAATGGGTCTCAACAAAAAGATGGAATTGAAATAGAGAAAAGAATTAAATGTAAAAAGAAAATTACATAATGAGTATAAGGAGAATTTTAGAGACTGTCTTTATATCCTGGAGGAATACAGAACAAAGTTGGAAATCAGAAAACATGCAATAAAAGATTGGTGAATTTGAGTACACAACATTGAAGAGCTCAGTGATGAACACCACATACCAAGTTAATGGAGAATAGATCAACTGGGTGAAGGTGATGGCAATATCTACAACAAACAAATAATTATTGCCTCGATATATAAAGAGCTCCAGAAAATCATCAAGGAAAAGTTAGCAACACCAATAGAAAACAGGGTAGTCTTAGGAAGAAAAAAACATCAAAGGCTAACAAACCTATGAAGAGATGCTCAAACACTTTGTAAATCAGAGATGCAAATTAAAGCAACACAAAACTATCCTTTCACATACATTTGCAGGTGATGAAACCATGATAAATTTCCAGTCAAGTAATATTCAGAATTCAGCTTCCATGTTATTATTTTTGTTGTTGTAGTTGTTTTTGTTCAGTGTTTTATCCTTATTTTTATTTATTTGATTACTTTTTATTTTTATTGATTATACATATTCATGGGGCAAAGAGATGACTGTCAGCACCTGTGTCCAAGATGTGGTGATCAGATCAATACTATCAGCGTGCCCACCACCTAAAATTGCAATTATTCCCTGTGACCCCCGCTCAACCTCTCCCTAACCCCTTCTCCCTTCTCTCCCCCTGCCCCCCACGGCAACTTTAGATCTGTTCTCTTTCTCTGCAAGTCCAACACATCACTGTGGTCTGTCTGTCTTTCCTTTTTTCTTTCTTATCACCCACTTAAGAGTGAGAGCATGTGGTATTTTTACCTCTGTACCTGACTTATTTCATTTAACATAATTTTTTCCAAGCTTATCCATGTTGCTATGAATGGCAGAATTTCATTCTCTTTTATGACTAAGTAGTATTCCATTGTGTGTATGTACATTTTCCTTATCCAGTCATTGGTTGATGGACGTTTAGGTTGGTTCCATATCTTGGCTATTCTAAGTAGAGCTGCGATGAACATGGGAGTGCATGTATCCCTTTGACAAGATGATTTCCATTGCTTTGGGTATATACCCAGAAGTGGGTTTGCTGGATTGTATGGTAGATCTATCTATAGTTGTTTGAGAAACCTCCGTACTGTTTTCTATAATGGCTGCACTAATTTACAGTCCCACCAATAGTGCGAAAGAGTTCCCCTTTCTGCATGTCGTCAACAGCATTTGTTATTCTGTCTTTTTGATTATAGCCAGTCTACCTGGGGTGAGAAGCAGTCTCAGTGTGGTTTTAATTTGCATTCCCTTGATGACTAGTAATGTTGAGCACTTTTTCACTGTCTTTGAACGTTTGTATGTCTTCATGAACAGAAAAAGTCTGTTCAGCTCCTTTGCCCATTTTTAATTGGGTTATTTGTTTTATTTACTGTGTGATTGAGTTCCTTGTATATTCTGGATATTGATCCCTTGCCAGATGTATAGATTGCAATATTTTCTCCCATTCTGTAGGTTGTCTTTTCACTCTGTTGATTGTTTCCTTTGCTGCACAGAAGCTTTTTAGTTTGATATAATCCCATTTATTTACTTTTACTTTTGTTGCTTGTGCTTTTGGGGTCTTATTCATAAAGTCTTTGCCTGGTCCTACTTCCTGAATTGTTTTCCCCATGTTTTCCTTTAGCAGATTTATAGTTTTATGTATTATACTTAAGACTTTATTCCATTTTGAGTTGTTTTTGGTATGTTTTGTGTTGTTATTTCTCTTACTCTTGTGTCCCAGTAAACATAATTACCATTATTATGACTAGTATTTTATCATCTTCTTTGAATTAATACTTATCCCTCACTCCTACCTCCCCTGTAACACAGAGACATAACTTTCCTGTAAAACTGGTAAAGGTAATTAAGAGCCAAGCATGCTATTTATGAGTCCTTCAGCTGTTAACTGTGCTGGATATGCCCTTTGGGGAATTCTGTAATATTCTCCTGTCACACTCCTTTTCTCCTGGGCTTCATGCACATTGACACTGTTAGATTATCTCCTGAATAATTAAGTCACCAGACCATTTCTAGCTCGATCAAAATAGAATCAAGAAGTCTGCTCAACTCTTGGGAAGTCAATGAATTAATTTTCTATTCCTAACTATTATAAATATCATAAATAAATTAGATATGTTTCATCTGATTAACTTCAGTGACCTATAAGTGACAATATCACTAGCTTAGAAAATCCTCTATTTGACAAAAAATAAATTGCAATTAAGATATTGCCAGGGAAGAGAAGCAATGAAATTTTATTAATTTTTTTCTCAAAAATAATTAATAATTATGCTAAAAAACAATACAGGGTAATTGTTATAACAGGAAATATTGATGCCATCTGTGACCATGGTGATGCCCTCATTTAAACCCGACTTTAAAATGATTTTGAGACATTTTTCTTGCCATTGCTGAGAAAGGAGAAATTATTGAAAGAAAATGAATTTGAATTAAATCCCCCTGAAGAAAACAATAAACAGGTAAACAGCTAAAAATTATGAGGCTTATTTATTTCCCAGGTGAGCCAAAGCAATTAGAGAGTTCTGTCCTTCAACTGCCTATGGGATATAACAAATCTTCCAAATTATTCATTGCTTGGAAAAGCAAGCACCTTTTTTTTCACACACCATTTGAAAAACTTTTTCTGAATTTTTTGGTAAATGTTTCAGTCACATTAAACAGCAAGGGTATTTCTACTTGTGAGTACAGAAGACTACTAGTTACCTTTAATGGACTTAAATGCTGTTTCTAACAGATATTGTTCAGTTAGGAACCAGGATAAAGCAGAAGTAATAAATGAGGCTGTTGCCAAAAAGGACAGCAAATACCCAGGAATGCTGAGGATTGTGAGCAATGCCCTTTACAGTCCAACAGACAAAATCCCCTTTACTTTCCTTGGACAAATTTATTAATCTCTTTGTTTCTGTTTTATTTTCTTCATGAGAGAATTCCCTTGGTGGGTTTTTAAAGAAGAGTAGGTGACCATGCATAGCAGAGAAATCAACATTAATAAAATAATGTGGTTGTTTTTCTCTTTTTTGTCCTCCACTCTTCTTCTGCCTTCTCTGGTTTTAATTGAGAGTTTTATACGGTTTCATTTTCTCTGCTATTTTAGCCTATCAATTATACATCATTTAAAAATTTTTAATTGGTTGCCCTAAGTTTGCAGCATACAAGTAATGCAAGGTCCATTTCAAATAACATTATGCACCTTCCCAGGTAGTGCAAGTGCTTTACGTCCAAGTATTCCCGATTCCTTTTTCCCATCTCTTACAATATTGCTGTCATTTCTTTCACTTACTCTTAAACTATAATTACTAAAAGCATTGTCACTATTATTATTTTGAAGAAA
>NW_007727361.1:300275-301669 GCF_000696425.1 Galeopterus variegatus
CATGCATAGCAGAGAAATCAACATTAATAAAATAATGTGGTTGTTTTTCTCTTTTTTGTCCTCCACTCTTCTTCTGCCTTCTCTGGTTTTAATTGAGAGTTTTATACGGTTTCATTTTCTCTGCTATTTTAGCCTATCAATTATACATCATTTAAAAATTTTTAATTGGTTGCCCTAAGTTTGCAGCATACAAGTAATGCAAGGTCCATTTCAAATAACATTATGCACCTTCCCAGGTAGTGCAAGTGCTTTACGTCCAAGTATTCCCGATTCCTTTTTCCCATCTCTTACAATATTGCTGTCATTTCTTTCACTTACTCTTAAACTATAATTACTAAAAGCATTGTCACTATTATTATTTTGAAGAAACTGCTGTTAGTTAAGTAAGAATAAGAAAAGTAAATGTTTTTTTCCACCTTTTATTACCACTCCTCCTTTCTCTACATATGTATAGTTTCTGACATATTTTACTTTTTTCTTTCTGAAGAACTTTTAACATTCTTTCAAGGTGGGACGACTGGAGACACATTTCCTCAACTTTTGTCTGAGGAAGTCTTTAAATTTCTCCTTCCCTTTTGAAGGCTAATTTTGCAGGATACAGAAATCTAAACAGGTGATTTTTTTTTTCTTTCACCACTAAATATTTCATTCCACTCTCTTCTTGCTTGTATAGTTTCTGGAGAGAAGTCCAATGCAGTTTTTATCTTTGTTCCTCTATAGGTAAGGTGCTTCCCTCTCCCCACTCACCCTCAACCTGGCTTTTTTCAAGATTTTCTCTTTGTCTTTTATGTTCTCCAGTTTGAATAGCATATGTCTAGGTGTAGATTTTTTAATACTTATTCTGATTTGTGTTCTTAGAGCTTCCTGAATCTGTGATCTGGTGTCTGTCATTAGTTTTAGAAAATTCTTACCCATTATTATTTCCAAAATTTCTTCTGTTCCTTTCTTTTCCTTCTGGCATTTTCATTATGCATACATTGCATCTTTTGCAATCATCCCACACCTCATGAATATTCTGTCCCATCTTTTGCATTCTTATTTTTCACTTTTTGTTTCCGTGTTGGAAGTTTCTGTTGATATTTTTTCAAGCTCACTGATATTTTTTTTAGCTGTGTCCAGTCTATTGATAAACTCATCACAGGCATTCTTCATATCTGTTGCAATGTTTTTTATTTCTAGCATTTGCTTTTTGTGTTTTCTTGGAGTTTCCATTTCTCTGGTTGCATTAATTATATGATCTTGCATGTTGTTCACTTTTTCCTCTAGAGCCCTTAGTATATTAGTCATAATCATCTGATGAGTGGATAAGGAAACTGTGGTATATCTACACAAAGGAATACTACTCTGCTATAAAAGAGAATGAAATACTACCATTTGCAACAACATGGATGGAC